>NC_045753.1:6857476-6872325 GCF_008692095.1 Etheostoma spectabile
ATTTTTCTCAAAAACTTCAAGGTTTCATCAGAGTCCGTCCCTGACGACATCACACGCCGAAATTCGCTCAAAGTCTAGCGCCCCCTAGGGCAACAGGCAAGTATTTCTAAAAGACAAGGTGCTATACTTTAACGAACTCCTCTAGAGTTTCATCAGATCGACTTCAAATTCAGTCGAGTCATCCTAAGATGTTGAAGATGAAAAGTTATTAAAAGAAAAACTTTTCGTCAAACGTGTGTGGGCGTGCATGGCGGCCAATTTGAGTTGTTTAGCGATGAAAGATAAAGTGGCTGTAAACGACAGTGTACGTGTCGTATCTGGCTTGAAATTTCCCACAAACACCAAGAGTCCAGGCTGAGGACACCTACAGGCCAATATGGAGTTTTGGATATAGCGCCACCACCTGGCAACAGGAAATAGCCTTATATGCACAAACATCATCCGATTTACATGAAATCTAGAAGGTGTGGTCTACATGTGATAGTGAGGCGGCCTTATATATGACCACGCCCAGTCACACTTAGGCCACGCCACCTTTATAACATTTGAACCGTTAACGTAGATACTTAGTGAGGTATCAATGAATCAGCAGAGACTTACCTTTTTATGGGTGATGTTTGACCCGCCCCATGAGGCGGCCACGCCCCGCTTTCCAGATAATGACTTGTATGACGTATAGGCTGTGTGTGAGGATTAATGAACTCAGCAGGAATTCCTTTTTCTTTGGTGATGTTTGACCCGCCCCTATGATGAGCCACGCCCCTTTCACGGATAATGATGTGTATGACGTGGAGGCGTGTGTGAGGTATCAATGAACTCAGCAGAGACATTCCTTTTATGGATGTGTTTGACCGCCCCCCTTTATGATGCGGCCACGCCCCTTTTACAGATAATGACCTGTATGACGTATAGGCTGTGTGAGGTATTAATGAACTCAGCAGAGACTTCCTTTTTATTTGGTGATGTTTGACCGCCCCCCATGAGCGGCCACGCCCCCTTCACAGATAATGACCTGTATGGACTATAGGCTTGTGTGAGGTATCAATGAACTCACAGGGAGTCCCTTTCATTGGCGACATTTCAGGCGACGGTGACGCGCAAATGCGCGGTCGCAAGGGAGGCGTGCAGTAACCCGACTTGCGCGGGTAGCGAGGGCCCTCCATCGCTGCTGCAGCTTAATTAGGGCCGAGCGGAAGGCGGCGAAGGCCCTATTGGAACTGAAGGAATATTATTTTTCTTTATTATTTTTATTTTCCGCAAATGAATGCCTTTTGAGGACTTATCCATATTCAAAACTCACCAAATTTGGCGGTCGCATCAAGTCTGGTGAAAATTTACGTATTTTAATGGTTTCGGAATAGGCGCACAAAAATGGCTCGCTAGCGCCACCTACAAGATTACGAAATTCAGCCCCTGCACTACGTTTATCGGTAGCTCACGAAACTTGGTACACATATGTACATGCAGGGCGGAAATAAAACTCCATGGAGCCCCCCCCTAAACCCAACAGGAGTCCGCCATTTTGTTTGAACGTGCGAAATTAGGCGATTTTGCATTCCACATGTTGTACTTTACACTCCTCCTAGAGCTTTCGTCCGATCACTTCAAACTTGGTGTTGTGTCTCTTAAATGTTAACGTGAAAAGTTAAAAGAAAAACTTTTCGTCATAGGGCGTGGCCGTGGCGGGCGGCCTTTTGTGCGATTCGCCCACGAAACAGGAAGTGGGTGTAACTTGAGCGTATTGTCCGATTAGCTCGAAACTTTCCACGATTCATCAGAGTCCGCCCCTGACGACATCTACACCCGCTATGGCTCAAAGTCATAGGCCCCCTAGTGGCAACAGGAAGTTGCCTAAAAGACAAGGTCTATACTTTAACGAACTCCTCCTAGAGATTTCATCCGATCGTCCAAACTTGGTGATATACTAAGATGTTACGATGAAAAGTTATTAAAAGAAAAAACTTTTCGTCAGCGGTGTGGGCGTGCCATGGCGGCCATTTTGGTGTTTAGCGATCGACTGTTAAATGGCTGTAACTACAGTGTACATATTGTACACGTACTCTGGTTGAAACTTTCAGGATCATCAGGGTCCGCCCCTGACGACATCTAAACGCCGAAATTCGCTCAAGTCTAGCAGCCCTAGTGGGCAACAGGAAGTAGCTAAAAGACAAGGTGCTATACTTTAACAACCTCTCCTAGAGATTATCTGATCAAACTTAAACTTGGTCTGTGTCATCTTAAGATGTGAAGATGAAAAGTTATAAAGAAAAAAAGTTTCGTCACGGGGGGCGTGGCATGGCGGCCATTTGAGTGGAGCAATGAAGAATTAAGTGGCTGTAACTACAGTGTACGTTGTCGTATCTGCTTGAAATTTCCCACAAACACCAAGAGTCCAGCCTGAGACACCTACAGGCCAATATGGATTTTGGAGATAGCGCACCACTGGCAACAGAAATAAGCCTTATATGACAAACATCATCCGATTTACATGAAACTTAGAACGTGTGGTCTACATGTGATACTGAGGCGGCCCCTATATTATGCCACGCCCAGTCACTAGGCCACGCCCCCTTTCATAAATTTGAACCGTTTAAAATAGTACTATGTTGAGGTGCATGAACTCAGCAGAGACTTTTTCATTGGTGAGTTTGACCCGCCCCCCTATGATGCGGCCACGCCCCCTTCCCAGATAAGGACTGTAGACGTATAGGCTTGTTGAGGTATCAATGAACTCAGAGAGACTTCTTTTATGGGTGATTTGACCCGCCCCTTAGATGCGGCCACGCCCCCTTTCAGATAATGACTGTATGACGTATAGGCTGTGTGAGGTATCAATGAACTCAGCAGCGACTCCTTTTTTATGGTGATGTTTGACCCGCTTATGATGCGGCCACGCCCCCTTTACCAGATATGACCTGTATGACGTTAGGTTGTGAGGTATCAATGAACTCAGCAGAGAGTTCCTTTATTGGTGATGTTTGAACGCCCCTATGATGCGGCCACGCCCCCTTCAGATAATGACTGTATGACGTATAGGCTTGTGTGAGTATCAGAACTCAGCAGGAGTTCACTTTTCATTGGCGACGATTTTCAGGGTTGAGTGACGCGCAAATGCGCGGTGCAAGGAGAGGCGGCGCGGTAACCCCGACTGGGCGGGTTAGCGAGGGCCCTCCATCGCTGCTTGCAGCTTTTACTTATTATTATTACTTTTTCCGTCAAATGATTGCTTTTGAGGACTTATCATATTCAAAACTCACCAAATTTGGCGGTCGCATCAGTTGGTGAAAATTTACGTATTTTAATGGTTTCGGGAATAGGCGCACAAAAATGGCTCGCTAGCGCCACCTACAATATTACGAAAATTCAGCCCCTGCACTACGTTTAAGTTAGACTCACGGAAACTTGGTAACATATGTATCATGGCAGGGCGGACATAAAAACTCCATGGTATGCCCCCCCCATAACCCAACAGGAAGTCCGCCAGTTTGTTTTGAATGTGCGAAATTAGTGCGATTTTGCCCATTTCCACATGTCGTACTTTAACGAACTCTCCTAGAGCTTTCGTCCGATCAGCTTCAAACTTGGTGTGTGTCATCTTAACATGTTAACGATGAAAGTTATTAAAAGAAAAACTTTTCGTCATAGGGCGTGGCCGTGGCGGGGCGGCCATTTTGTGCGATTCGCACCAAAACAGGAAGTGGGTGTAACTGAGGTACGTTGTCCGATTAGCTCGAAACTTTCACGATCACAGAGTCCGCCCCTGACGACATCTACACCCGCTATTGGCTCAAAGTCATAGCGCCCCCTAGTGGCAACAGGAAGTAGGCCTAAAAGACAAGGTGCTATACTTTAACGAACTCCTCCTAGAGATTTCATCCGATCACTTCAAACTTGGTTGTATCATCCTAATGATGACGCGAAAAGTTATTAAAAGAAAAACTTTTCGTCATACGGTGTGGGCGTGGCATGGCGGCCATTTTGGGTGTTTAGCGATGAAGATGAAATGGCTGTAACTACAGTGTAGTTGTCTATCTGCTTGAATTTCCCACAAACACCAAGAGTCCAGGCCTGAGGACACTACAGGCCAATATGAACTTTTGGAGTAGCGCCAATCTGCAACAGGAATAGTTATTACAGGAAGTGAGTGTAACTTGAGTACATTGTCCGATTTCTCAAAACTTCCAGGTTTCATCAGAGTCCGCCCTGACGACATCTACAGCCAAATTCGCTCAAAGTCATAGCGCCCCCTGGCAACCAGAAGTATTTCTAAAGACAAGGTGCCTATACTTTAACGAACTCCTCCTAGAGATTTCATCAGATCGACTTCAAATTCAGTCTGAGTCATCTAAGATGTTGAAGATGAAAAGTTTTAAAAGAAAAACTTTTCGTCAACGGTGTGGGGTGGCATGGCGGCCATTTGTGAGTGTTTAGCAATGACATGAAATGGCTGTACTACAGTGTACGTTTGTACTGCTGAAACTTTCCCAACACCCAAGAGTCCGGCCTGAGACACCTACAGCCAAATTACGCTTGGAGCATAGCGCCACCATCTGGCAACAGGAATATGCCGTCTCGACAGAAGTGAGTGTAACTTGAGTGTAACCATTGTCCAATGGATGAACTTTTCAGCATTCATCGAGTCCAGGCCTGAGACACCTACAGGCCAATATGGATTGTGGAGGATACGCCACCACTGGCAACAGGAATATGCATTTATATGAAAAACATCATCCGATTACATGAAACTCTAGAACTGTGGTCACATGTGATATGAGGCGGTTTATGACCACGCCCAGTCACTCAGGCCACGCCCCCTTTATACATTGAACCGTTTATACGTACAGTCTTATGTGAGGTGTCAATGAACTCAGCAGAGACTCTTTTTTATGGTGATGTTTGACCCGCCCCCATATGATGCGGCCACGCCCCCTTTCCAGAGAAGACTGTATGACGTATAGGCTTGTGTGAGGTTCAATGAACTCAGCAGAGATTCCTTTTTTATGGTGATGTTTGACCCGCCCATCTATATGCGGCCACGCCCCTTTCACAGATAATGACTTGTATGACGTATAGGCTTGTGGAAGGTATCAATGAACCAGCAGAGACTTCTTTTTATGGTGATGTTTGACCCCCCCTTATGATGCGGCCACGCCCCCTTTCACAGATTGACCGTATGACGTATAGGCTTGTGTGAGGTATCAATGAACTCAGCAGGGTTCCCTTTCATGGCGACGATTTTCAGGCGAGTGACGCGCAAATGCGCGGTCGCAAGGAGAGGCGTCCGCGGTAACCCGACTGGCGCGGGTAGCGAGGGCCCTCCATCGCTGCTTGCAGCTTTAATCTTTATTATTATTATTATTTTCCGTCAAATGAATTGCCTTTTTGGAGGACTTATCATATTCAAAAACTCACAAATTTGGCGGTCGCATCAAGTCTGGTGAAAATTACGTATTTTTAATGGTTTCGGAATAGGCGCACAAAAATGGCTCGCTAGCGCCACCTACAATATTACGAAAATCACCCCTGCACTACGTTTAACGGAAGTCACGAAACTGGTACACATATGTATCATGGCAGGGGGACATAAAACTCCATGGTCGCCCCCCCCTAAACAACAGGAATCCGCCATTTTGTTTTGAATGTGCGAATTAGTGCGATTTGCCCATTTCCACATGTCGAATTAACGAACTCCTCCTAGAGCCTTTCGTCCGATCATCGTTCAAACTTGGTGGTGTCATCTTAAAGTTAACGATGAAAAGATTAAAAAGAAAAACTTTTCGTCATAGGGCGTGGCCGTGGGCGGGGCGGCCATTTTGTGCGATTCGCACAAAACAGGAAGGGGTGTAAATCGAGCGTACGTTGTCCGATTAGCTGAAACTTTCCACGGATTCATCAAGTCCGCCTGCCGACTCTACACGCCGCTATTGTCAAAGTCATAGCGACCCACTAGTGGCAACGGAAGTAGGCCTAAAAGACAGGTGTCTACTTTAACGAACTCCTCTGAGATTTCATCCTCATCTTCCAACTTGGTGTGTATCATCCTAAGATGTTACCGATGAAAAGTTATTAAAAGAAAAACTTTTCGTCATACGGTGTGGGCGTGGCACGGCGGCCATTTTAGGTGTTTAGCGATGAAGATGAAATTGGCTGTAACTAAAGTGTACGTTGTCCTATCTGCTTGAAATTTCCCACAAACACCAAGAGTCCAGGCCTGAGGACACCTACAGGCCAATATGGAGTTTTGGAGATAGCGCCACCACCTGGAAAAAGGAAATATGCCTTATATGACAAACATCATCCGATTTACATGAAACTTAGAACGTGTGGTCTACATGTGATAGTGAGGCGGACCCTATATTATGACCACACCCAGTCACTCCGGCCACGCCCCCTTTCATAACATTTGAACCGTTTAACGTAGATACTTATGTGAGGTGTCATTGAACTCAGCAGAGACTTCCCTTTTTATTGGTGATGTTTGACCCGCCCCCCTATGATGCGGCCACGCCCCCTTTACCAGATAAGGAGCTGTATGACGTATAGGCTTGTGTGAGGTATCAATGAACTCAGCAGGGAGTTCCCTTTTCATTGGTGATGTTTGACCCGCCCCCCTGATTGCGGCCACGCCCCCTTTCACAGGTAGTGACCTGCTATGACGTATAGTCTTGTGTGAGGTGTCATTGAACTCAGCAGAGACTTCTTTTTTATTGGTGATGGTTTGACCCGCCCCTTTATGATGCGGCCACGCCCCCTTTCACCGATAATGAACTGTATGACGTATAGGCTTGTGTGAGGTATCAATGAGACTCAGAAGAGACTTCCTTTTTTCATTGGTGATGTTTGAACCGCCCCCCCTATGAGGGCCACGCCCCCGTTCACAGATAGGACCTCTATGACGTATAGTCTGTGTGAGGTGTCATTGAACTCAGCAGAGACTTCCTTTTTATTGGTGATGTTTGACCGCCCTTTATGATGCGGGCCACGCCCCTTTCACAGATAATGACCGTATAGAAGGATAGGCTTGTGTGAAGTATTCAATGAACTCAGAAGAGACTCCTTTTTCATGGGTGATGTTTTGACCCGCCCCAACTATGTGCGGCCACGCCCCCTTACAGATAGTGACTGTATGACGTAAGGCTTGTGTGAGGTATCAATAACTCAGCGGGAAGTTCCCTTTTCTTGGCGACGATTTTTCAGCGCGCGAGTGACGCAAAATGAGCGTGTCGCAAGGGGAGGTGCGTCCGCCGGTAACCCCGACTGGACCGGGTTAGCGAGGGCCCTCCATCGCTGCTTGCAGCTTTAATTTAAGTTTGTATTTTTATACATTTTATTATCAGAACTTTTTAGAACTTTAATATATTTTGACGTTCCTCTGTTCTGTTGTGACAATAATACAAACTATATTATTTTAGTGAGAACTCACAAATAACTACAAAAAAATAGTGTTAAGGAAATCTGTTTATGTTTTGTTACACATTTCTGGATATTTAAAAAATACATATATCAGGCAATATATCGGCATATCGGATTTTTAAATAACCAAATAGTTGTAATGGTCAGGCTCAACCTTACATGTTATATTTCCCGGAGTCATCCACCACATAACCCTTGCAAAACCACAACTTTGTTTTTTTTGTTGGGATTAAAGAAACAATATATAACGTATTAATTATTGAGCTTTAGAGGTGCTGATTTGTAGAGTTTAACAAAGAGATATGAGAGTGGTATAAATCTTCCAACACATGGCAAATAAGCATATTTCTCAAAATGTTGAACTATTCCTTTAAGTTCGCCTTGCAGAAACTGTGATACGTTCCAAGCAGGAGCACTCAGTGAAACTACTGGAGCATGCACAAGTGTCTGTATTCATACTGGCATTTTTAAGCCAGGCTGTGTGCAGCTCAAGACAGGCAACCTCTTAATAAAACATCAAACGCATGCTAAAGCACTGCTGGGAACTGGAGTCCCCCGGACAGGAAGTTTCCCACAAAGCACCAATGCCCAACATGCCAACCCGCCAACCCCCCCCGAGTGTGACCTTAGCAGGAACAGAGGAAGAGTGTGTGTGGGAGTGTGTGAGTGTGTGTGTGTTTTTAGGGAGGTGCTGTTGAAAATCATCCCCGGGGGGGGGGAAGCAGGATCATGCAGCAGGCCAGGCAGCAGCTCAGGAGCTCCTTATTGGCCATTTGCGGTCAAAAGCTGCTTTCCTCCACTCACCGTTTGCCTGGTAACCCATGCCCAGGATGACCTCAGGGGCGCGGTAGTAGCGGGTGACCACGTAGGGTGTCATGAGGAGGCCAGTGGCGGCTGTCCTGGCCAGGCCGAAGTCCAGGATCTTCAGTGTGCAGTCGGACTTCACCACGATGTTGCTGGGCTTCAGGTCCTGTACAAAAACACAGCGCCGTGAGAGTCAGCCTGCATTCGCAATATTTTTTACCAAATACATCAATGTTGATATTGCGACAGTATTGTAGGCTATTGGTGCTTTTCACAAATTTTAACCCAATCACAGTTTTGCTAAATAATAATCAACAATGTGGATACAAAGACTAAGTGGGTAAAGGCAAGAAATAGAGCAGCTTGAACAGGCTGTTAAGTTCAGGAGTTGCATCACTTTGCAGTAATGTAGCCTTTAAAACCACAAATAACACTTGTATCATGTTATGATATCCCAAAACTAAGACAACATCTAGCCTCATATATCAATTTAATATAGCTATATTGCCTAGCCCTAATTCACACAGCCTGTGTCGGCCATCAGACGGTCCAGCAAAAAAGCAGGTCTTTCCAAGAACATAAAGAACCCAACCTGACGTCACACAAATGGGCCGTTTCTGTGACATTACAACCACCGCACAACCCTGCAGAAAATCAACGGATTGCTTTTTTGGACTTAACGCAGCCTTCGAAACCCGATTGAGACCGAGGTACAGTTGTGATATGATGATGTGGCAAATGGTGGCGTTATTTCTTTCTTTTACCTTTCTTTTGGTTAGGAATACAATCCTTCCGTTTCAGCACAATGCCCCAGAGATATAAATGAACAACAAATACAACATGTAAAAAGTATTTTTTTGTGTGTGGTAAAGACAGAACTTGGTGTTGTTGGGCTTGGATACTGGCGTTTGTTTCCTTCCAGGAGAAACCATAATTAATTCTCGTACAGTATAAAAAAAAAACGAGTACCAAAGAGAAGACAATAAACACAAAGCTTTGGTTTTCTTTGGTGAAACTCAGTAAAGTGCAGTGATATCATATCTTTGCTGCATTATACTCAGAAAAGTGTCATGTTGACTGGCTGACGCTTACAGGAAGACCACCAAGAAATAGGACATGCACTGAGCTCTGACTCTAATTGCCTCCAATATTCTCCTTTGCTGAATGATAAACACAAAAAGCTTTTGAAGTAGTTTGACTTGCAGATCAAATATTTCCCCTAATTCTGGAGGTAAACCTAACAAACTAAACTGGCATTGTACTCATGTCATAACAAGACTCTGTGCCTGGGGCTATGATTTACTGATGGCCATCTGCCAGTCGATTTATTACAGCAACTAATCAGCCAACAGAGTTGGGTAGACTGGTTGGTATTCAGCATGCTTTACTTAGCAACAAAATACGATACTTCATCTGTTATTTCATAGCAATTACTTTTTGGCTGTATGATGATCACTTTCCTGGTTTGGGAAATTATGCATTACTATACCACCTGCCACCAAAGTGCCAAAATGTCCAGGGGGTAGCTCACTAGCAGACAATACCACACTAACTTCAGGAAATCTTAAATGCATTACAGGTAGAAAGTCCTCACTTCATTACAATGAATTTTGGCCGGATGTCACTCCTTAAAGCTGGATGTCTGGTACCTTCCACTTTCTATATGATGGCATTCTAAACTCCGGTGGATTTATGAGGACTATGTAGAGGAGGGTCTGGCAATGCAAGACTACCCTTACCCTAAACAATGAGCTATCCCCTTAAACACTCTAGATCAACGACTAACCTCAACCAATCGGGCTGCTAAGCAGTGCAGGCCTTACCAAGAAGACCACGTGGGATTCACAACAAACACATAGGGAAAATGTATCCCAGAGGGGCTGCTTAACAACTCTGATCATCTTGAAAGGGACCAAAGAGCTCTCATCGTAGCTACAAAGCCCACGAGAACAACTGAGCAGAATCTTTGGCGATCCATGACTCATATTGCATCTGTTCACCTCATGAAAGCTGTGCGTGCTGATGCGAGCCAGGCTGGTTTGCTACGCCTCTGGCTCAATTAGTTCTGGCTGGCAGAGCAGGAGGAGCTCGGCTGATCCACTGCTGCGTCTTTTACTGAGGGTGTTTGACAGAGTGCCGTCACTGTGTGTGTGTGTGTGTGTGTGTGTGTGTGTGTGTGTGTGTGTGTGTGTGTGTGTGTGTGTGTGTGTGTGTGTTTGTGTGTGTGTGTGTGTGTTTGACTATATGTGTATGTGCACATACAAAGGGATCCTTTATATATTTCTGCTGGTGCGTGCGTGCATGCTTGTGTGTACGAGCATGTATGTGCGTGTGTGAGAGATCCTGTGTCTGGTGTTTGAACAAGCACCTGTGTGTATCCGTACAGTATGTGTGTGTTTTATTGAAACCTGCACATCATATCCGCTGCCTAACAACCTGTTTTTGTTAGGCTGTGTATTCTGGTGATTTCATAAATGACTGTATCAAGTGTCAAGGAATGCAAAGTAGGAAAAAAAGCTAGCATGGTTCTGTCTAAGGGTAAACAAAATCTGCTAACCTATTTATCATCATTGCACTTATTAACTGTTGAAAACACAGTACACAATCAATTGCAGATTTTAGACAGTGTGTGTTGCATCATCCAGACAACAATAAGACTGCCTGGAGAAGCTGATCCTTTGTTTGTTGTTGTTATGTGAACTGTGATTGGCTCGGCTGTTTTATGATGTATGAAACCGGCTGAACATGTATATTTTTATCACCACAGACCTCCAACCCACCTCCATGAACCAAAATAGGAGGTGTGCTTGGATACGGCCACAGTTTTCTGAGCCCAAGAACTGACGCTTTGAACTTATGTTCCGCGTAGTGCTTGGACGGTATGGATGTTTGTCTACCACGGTTGAAAAGCAAGAAATGCCTGCGGTAGTGTGGTATACCGCAACCCCTTTACGTGAGTAGCGCAAGTTAGAGCGAAAATGGCAGGGTGCCTTAAGTGAGACGTCAGTGTAGGGCTGGGCAATATATCAATGTTGTACCCGGTAGCTAACAGTGTGCAGATTGTGTGTGTGAAGTGAAGAGCGCAGTTGTTCACAAGGTAAAACGCTTGGAGTAATGTAACTAGAAGAATATAGCAGATATACAACACACGGAAGAGCCTTTTGAGTTTGTTTGTTTTATTTGGATCCCCATTACCTTCAGTGTAAGCTAAAAGCTATTCTTCCTGGGGTCCTAATTAAATCTATAATTAAATCTTAAAGAAATAAAAATTAAAAAAGACACTACTCCAAATAGGTAAATCTATTTTAAGAAATAAGATAAAATAAGCCCTATAACAAACTAATTTGATATTAAATATTTAATTCCTTTGAGGTAAATATGTCTTAAGTGATTTTTTTAAAACCATACTGAGAGTTGTGTTTGCTAGTCTTTGGGAGAGAGTTCCATTCCCACATTGCTCTGTACCTGACTGAACGTTGAATTGATTTAGTTTGCACTTTAGGTAAAATAAAACTACCTCCTACTGAATGCCTAGTTGGATAATGATGTGTATCAATACTAAAGGATAGTTTTGTATATAAAGTAAAAGGTGTTTTGCTTGTCATAACATTATAAAAAAAAACAGAATACACAAATCTATTTTTAACTTTAAATCATGAGAGTCTTTCATGCATTTTATCAACATTTGATCTAACCCCCCCACGAGAGTCACATGTGCAGCTTTATTCTGAATCACTTGTAGTTTTTTAATATTAATTGCTAAAGTGCTGGACCACACCACTGAGAAGTAATCCAGATGTGAAAAAAACAAAGCCTGAAGGACTTGTTTAACTATCTGTGGTGTGAAGATGTTTGCACACCTTTTACTAACAGACAAGGTGTTGCCCATTTTAGTTACCAGCTTCAGAGCGTGTTTGTCCCAACACAATCTATCTCACCCAAAAGTTTAGTCTCTTCTCTTTGCTCTACAGAAGTTTGCTCTACGCTAAGTTCAAGTTTCGGTTTGGAACATAAAGAAAAATGAGTTCCAACAACTAAACTGGAAGTTTTAGATCCATTGAGAATCAGTTTGTTACTCCTGACCAGTTGGCATTTCTGACATCATCTTCATATTGCAATTCATTAAATCTTCTAAATGACCTTTTCATTATTACTTATGGAACCGATTTAGGAACTTTTGTTTTCCTTACAATTGCAATAAGATTATGGTCACTGCAACCAATTGGCACAGATAAGCAATTTGAGCAAAATTCTGGTCAATTTATAAACATGTGGTCAATACAGGAAGGTTATTGAGTGCCATCTCTTTTCATACATAGTCTAGTTGGTTTATTAATTACCTGTGATAATGCACATGCCGTTGCTGTGCTCATTAATTTAATTTTCCTAGGGCAGTCAGAGGAATTCCAATCTATGTTGAAGTCACCCATTAAGTAAGTCTCAAGAGTCATAATACTAACATGATCTAGCATATCACATATTTTGTCCAAACACTCACTATTAGCATTTGGAGGTCTATAACAGCATCCAATGAGTATTGGCTTAAGATGTTTCAGGCTAACTTTTAGCCAAATTACTTCAATACTAGAATACATCAAGTCTTACATCACTTTGACAGGTATATGCTGTTGAACATGTAAATAGCAACTCCTCCTCCATAGGAATTCCTGTCATTCCTAAACATGTTGTATTCATCAATCATCAAAGTTGCATCATCTAATGTAGAGTCTAAATGAGTTTCAGATACTGCCAATATCTGCAAGTTGTTGGGTTGCAGTATATCTGTTAAATCATTCAATTTATTCCTGAGACTGCATAAATTCATATAGGCAATTTTAAGACCTTTCTTTGGTAGTTTATGTAACATACCAAAGATCACCATCTTTGGTTAGATTCATTCTGTTAGATTCTATGTCGCAGCAACAAAATTTTCTAAAAATAACTAAATGAAACCACATATACACATTCATTCCTATCAATTCAAACAGAAACAATTGTATTGCCACTCTAATTGTCAAAGTTGCAATAATAAGTAAGTAAGCTGAACTCCTCTTGAACTCAATTTCCTTAATATAACTCTGTAACTCTCAAGTTCCAACTCTGAATATGTTGCTGAATCTTTTATCTGGCACTTATAATAGTTACTTAGGCAAATATCTACAGTCCTTTTTAATCAATCAATCAATAATAAATTAATCAACGTAATATACAAGGCTGTTGAATCAGTAATTATACAATATATTATATTCTCCAATTTATGTCCATATACCAATTCCCAACGATTTATATCGGGCCAGTTCTTAACTCTGTTCAGTTCATCATACCTGCATCTGATGCCAGTCCCATCAATACCTAATTGCCAGGCAGTGTCGGTCCAATCACTTGATTGTAGTAGATTTCTCCTGATTTATTATCTTGGAAGCATTTTGTTTCTCCATTAAATGTTATGATCAGTGTCGCAGGATGAATCAGACCACGTTTTATTCCTGCCTGATGTAGTTTCATTCTCAGATCTTTGAACTGCGCTCTTCTCTTGGACACTTCTGCTGTTAAATCCGGAAAGATTTTAACATTCATCCCTCTGAAATGGAGGACTTTTTCTTGCTTGCTATTTGTAAAATAGCCTCTTTGGCCAAATACCTCTGCACCCTGACGATCATCGGCCTCGAGCTATATTTTGTGGCAGGCCCCACTCTGTGAGCAATTTCCACTTTGGGTTTATAAGACACATTTTTATCTTTAAATACCTCATTGAAGAAGGACTCCAGGAATTCGGTGGGGTTTCCTTTTTCCAAATCTTTGTCGAGGCCAAATACTCTGAGGTTAAATCTTCGGCTCTGATTCTCCAGCTTTTCAGATTTGTCTCTCAGTTCTTTGTTTTCTTTCTGGAGATCTTTACACGCGCGCTCGGCTTCATTAATTCTGTCGTGCATGCCGGACAGGCCCAACTCCACATCTGCGAGTTTATATTTACAATCCTTCAGTCCGAGTTGTAGTGCATCAAACTGAGGTTTTAATTTATCCATTGCCTCGTTTATTTCTTCCTCTACTACCGCACGGATCAAGGCAGCTAATTCAGCTTTATTCACCTGCGCAGCGTCGCATTCCATATCGCTCTCTGCTGATCCTCTCCCACCTGGAACAGGTGAGGTAACCTGCGGTACTTTCTTCCTTGGCATCCAATGATTCTTTCCTTGATTTGCTGTACTGATTTTCCTTACATCAATAGTTCTTAGTCATGAGCAAACTTTGGAACCTTATAACTCAATTTGTTTTAAAAGTGCCAGAGTTTATTTTAAGAGTTCAGCGTCCTTGATGTTCCACGCGCTCACTTCTCAGCAACCGGACATGAGTTTGATGGTCGTACTTATTTATTTGAACCCGAGAATACAAAAGAACTCGCCTCATAAGCGTTGGAAAGGTGAGAAGAGGCAGAAGAAGCAGCTGGTCCAAGCGCGAGCTACAGCTGGCAGTGACGTTATTACGGTGCAAGACACATGCATATTTAGCCCGTTTCCAGGTAACTACATTACTGATGTGGTCATAACCACTACAGTGCTCAATTACCTATTTTTGAGGAAGATATAAACTACAGTTTGTCGCTGCGAAGGCATGGAGGACACCCACTACAC
>NC_045753.1:6872335-6879079 GCF_008692095.1 Etheostoma spectabile
TCGGGGATTGTTGCCGGCTGCGGGAGGCGAGGAAGCCGATGACGAAGCTGCACCGTACGGAGCTTAGTGCCACCCATGATGATTGTGATTGGGTTAAAGAATAGCCAATAAACCACAGCACGTTTTTCTCCCATCCCGGAATGCTGTGTTGACTCGACAGACCCTCCTTTGCAGCGCTGTGGAGGAAGGTCTGGCAAAGCGAGACCAGTATTATTTGCCGATTCCTTTAAATTTGGATTATAGACAGTGGATTAAAACAGTCAGGAAATGGTGTGTTCAATCCTTCCCAGCTTCATCCGAGTCTCCTGAAGATGCCGCGCGGGCGCACTGCCTAGCCTAAAACATGCGTTTCTTGAAGTAGGAATCATGGCGGAAGGAGGAGATGACATTTATCGGCCCTCTAAGAGGACTATGTCTGACGTGTATAACTGTAAGGTTAACGTTTCATACCGTTACATCCCTAGTGTGGACCTACTATCTGGTACATGCAAACTGTTTCAAGTGTTTGCACGGACAGTATAGGAGTGAGCCTCACCCTGTGTATGATGCCGGCAGAGTGCAGGTGTTTGATGCCGCACAGCATCTGGTAGAGCAGGTAGGACAGCCTCTCGTGATCCAGCTCCATCTGGATCACCTGGCAGAGGTTGGCATCCATCAGCTCCATCACTATATACCTACAGGGAAAGCACAGAGGGTAAAGTAATCCTGCAGAGACGCACGCAGGCATGCAGGCAGTCAGGCAGTCAGGCAGGCAGACATACACGCACAGAGAATCGGCTTCAACTGTTTTGCATTAACCAGATGCACATTTTTAAAACTTATGTGACAATATGATATTACTTAAACATAATACAAATGTAATGTGATAGGGTCAAAGTGGTTAATGACTTATTAGGAAAAAAAGACATTCATTTTACATTCTTTTCAGACATTTTACTAATATTTTTCAACATTTTACGTTGCTTTTTATATTATCAAAATGAACTATGGCTATTTTACTAATCATGTTTGGACATTTTAATAATATTTGTTGAACATTTGAATTCACTTCCAGATAGCTGTGAACTTAAAGTATTATTTTACCGTTGGAAAGAGGGTCTTTCCTGAAAAACTGTGCTGTCTGTGCAGTAGAAGGGCACAAACATTTTAAAAATTGGTACTATATGACCCAAGAAAACTGAGAAAATTAGATGCAATTTTCCCTCTGCTGCAAAAGGTAGAAAAACTACCAAAATGCACTGCGCCTACAGCTGGGCAATATATCGATATTATATTGATATTGTGATATGAGATTAGATATTGTCTTAGATTTTGCATATTGTAAAATGGCATAATTATTGTCTTTTCCTGGTTTTAAAGGCTGCATTACAATAAAGTGATGTCATTTTCTTAACTTACCATACTGTTGTAACTGTTATTTGCTTTTACCCACTTAGTCATTATATCCACATTACTGATGATTATTTATCAAAAATTATGTAAATATTTTGTGAAAGCACCAGTAGTCAACACTACAATATCGTTGTGATATTGAGGTTTTGAGTCAAAAATAAAGTGATTTTTGAATTGATTTTCGCCCAGCCCCATCTGCGCCACGCCGGCCCATTAAACACTCCACCACTGGCGTGTGACGTGATGCAAGCTCGTTGAGCTTGTCTGTATTGTCACAGAATGGTCTTCTGGTAACAAACAATATTGTAAAACAGTTAACCGGTGTCTGAAAACATTTTACAACGAGAAATAGGCAAAGCAGTGACAGAATTACAGAACACTTCTGTTTGATCAGAGCTGCCTATTTTTACTGCTTCAGTTACAGTTTTTTTTAACGGGGAACAGTCAGACATATTTTAGCCAAACAGTGCAGTAATACATGTTTCTATAAACATTTTCGGCGAGAAATAGGCAGTACAGTAACCGAATCTTGGTTAGATCAGCGCTGCCTAGCTTTACGGTTTTTCCGGAGTTTGCTCTGAGTTTGAGAAAGAGCAAGATAGGGGTGGAAGTACAAACTGTAGTCCAAGTAACAGGCCCCAGGGCCAACAGCAATCTACCAAATTACGTTTTTTGCATCAACCGAGTCATTTGGAGGGACATTTACCATAGTTCGTTTACACTTACCACCATCATTACTATGGTACAAGGTTGATTGAATATCAGCTTTCATGAATTTTGGGGTGTCTTATTCAATTTTATAGCATATGAAGAAAAACTTGAAGCGGCTTTGAAAAAGCATTGAGTAAAAGTTGACATATTCCAGTCTGATTATCCATCAACATACACTCCTTCAATTGTAATCTAAATAATTTCTAATTTCTGCTTTTCTAACTCAAACATATGGTATAATTTCCTATAAGTTAGTGTTACGTAGTGTTGAAAATGTTAAAAAAGTGACAAACATAAAAAAAAGCGTCAAAAGTGTTGAAAAATAGGAAAAAAATCATAAGAAAAGTTAAAAACATCGATAAAAGGCTTCAACAAAAGTGACGGGAGGACAACACAAGGATAAAACCGTGGATGGGCTTAAGTTTAATGAAAACCATCAATACAAAATGTTATAAAGACATAACTATCTTAACTACTAGCAAAAGTAGGCTCAAAGCTGCATTTTGAACTCTCATTTCCTCACCCATGCAGCACTTGTTTTTAAATAGCATTTAGGAAGTGTAAGTAATGGTTGTCCTTCTCCAAACAGTGATGAGGTTACGTTGTCTGGCAGCTGTTACATCATCAGTCGCGACATGGAGTAAGGAGCTCCTGACAGATTTTTATACACAAAGAGCGTATAGCTTTGCAAAGAGAAAAGTAGAACTTCTGCTTGGATGATAATTCTATATATCCATTGTGTTTTAAATTCTATATGTAGGAAATAGAAAATGTGTATAGTACACTGCTGAGTGTTTTTGTGCAAGCATGAGTGTATGCACACATACAGTATGTATATTCTGAGATGGATATTACACTGTCATGCACGCTGTAATACAAGTGTGCATTCAGGTATGCAAACACACAGCCGAGTGGAGCGTTCTCCTCCGTCTTCTAACTGCGTGTTTGCCTCGCAGCCCTCTGGCAATGTTTTGGCCAAATTATCCTTTTTAGCTCCAATCAGGCAGACACAGTGCCGCACATGCACGCGCGCACACAGCTTCTAGAGGATGGCATTAATCATGTTTGTTCCTGTCATACTCTGTGAAACCATCAGCCCCCCCCCCCCCCCCCCCCCCCCCCCCATCTCAGTTTAATGCTCCCCTCTCTGTGATTCCACAGCCAGTTTCCAGTCTTGTCGGCTATATTTGACGCTGCCAAATACACTCCAATGTTCATCTTACCAAATGGCAGTGTCCACCCAAATTTACAAAAGTCAAAATTATATTTACATTATGATTACAAAATGAATAAAACTTAGGAAATGAAGCAGAAGCTGCACTCCACCAGAAGCATTATGTGGTAGATGGGTGTGTCATGATATCATATCATCATCATCATTTCTCTTAATGGACCCTTGATAACAAATATGAGCATTTTCATTTCATTGTGACTTAAGTTGGTGTTTACAGTTCTTTTATGATGGAACATTTCCACCTGTTAATCTACCAACTGAATCTAGTTTGTGGAAAGCGTTCCACAGAGCAATTCTAATTACATGTATTCCGTGAAATAAATCGCCCTGTGCTTGCAATAAGGCAGGTTATCACACTAACCAGAGATCCAGCTACGGTGCACAATCCCCTAAAAGTCAGAAAAGGTAATCTAAGCCCCCAGCACATTACATCCTGCATTGATTTTACAAACCCGCAGCGGGCAGAGGTTATTTGGGATCAGTAATACTCACACATCTTGGAATTCTTCCAGTGTCTTCTGTGGTGTGAATACATTTAACAGGCCGATTATCTGCCGAGAAAAAACGAAACAAAAAAAAAAACAGAGTTAGGGCAGCCGCACGGAGGAGCGTTGAGGTAATCAACAAGATTCCCATTTTCAAGATCACCTGTCAATCAAACGAGGCGATTTGAAATGCAGCCCGATGCAAGACAAGACTGATGTTCACATTGATTTAGTTTTCATTCTGCAGAGCTCCCCTCAGGGCAAGCTGTGCTCCATCCAAGTGTGCACTACTACTTCTATTGGAGATTCACTCCTACATGTTTTTTCATCGTTTTGCATCCTGACAAATTTAAAATCTGAAACAATTTTGGGCCTTTAAACCCATATGTAAGCCGGTATTCATGGCAACCAGAACAGCATATGACAGCAGGGCCGGGTTAAAATAATCGACTCTCCTAAATTAAAACTGATCCTGTGTGAGTGTTCTGATATTGATTAATTAAACAGTTTTTTGAATATATGACTTTTTCACTATGGATATGGGGAATCGGCATTGTTTTTGGGTGGTTAAATTCCTAATGTAAATTATATATGTAATAAACCTGGTACATAAAAAAAAAAAATAATTTCAGGGTTGGTCTCTGCTTGTACAATTTACAGCATCAGTGCTCTTTTATACTCAAGCCAACGTGGTATGGGATATAGGAAAGTAAAGATGTCACAGCTCAGCATCTACCAACATGACTAATAGTAAAATTCATTTACGGAAACATATAGGGGTGGTTTTTAACCAATGATTGACCTAAATATTTTCTGTGTATACAGTACTGTTGACGGCAACTACATCATATCTGTTTCCAGCAAAATACAGCGAAAGCAGAAAACATGTTATGTTCTTCTTTACAAATTTAAATAAATGTCAGACTGACTGACAGACATGTGATGTGAATTATTTTTAGAAAACAATTCGTTTTTAGAAATGTCTCATGATATACAGTGCCTTGCGAAAGTATTCGGCCCCCTTGAACTTTTCAATCTTTTGACACATTTCAGGCTTCAAACATAAAGATATACAATTTTTATTTTTTGTGAAGAATCACCAACAAGTGGGACACAATTGTGAAGTGGAACGAAATCTATTGGATATTTTAAACTTTTTTAGCAAATAAAAAACTGAAAAGTGGTGCGTGCAAAATTATTGGGCCCCTTTACTTTCAGTGCAGCAAACTCACTTCAGAAGTTCAGCGAGGATCTCTGAATGATCCAATGTTGTCCTACATGACTGATGGTGATAAATAGAATCCACCTGTGTGTGATCAGTCTCTGTATAATGCACCTGCTCTGTGATAGTCTCAGGGTCTGTTGAAAGCGCAGAGAGCATCATGAAGACCAAGGAACACACCAGGCAGGTCCGTAACTGTGTGGAGAAGTTTAAGCCGGATTGGATACAAAAAGATTTCCCAAGCTTAACATCCCAAGGGACACTGTGCAAGCGATCATTTTGAAATGGAAGGAGTATCAGACCACTGAAAATCTACCAAGACCTGGCCGTCCCTGTTAACTTTCAGCTCAGACAAGGAGAAGACTGATCGAGATGCAGCCAAGAGGCCATGATCCTCTGGATGAACTGCAGGAAATCCAGCTGAGGTGGGAGAGTCTGTCCATAGACAAGAATCAGTCGTACACTGCACAAATCTGGCCTCATGGAAGAGTGGCAAGAAGAAAGCCATTTCTCAAAGATATCCATAAAAAGTCTCGTCTAAAGTTTGCCACAAGCCACCTGGGAGACACCAAACGTGGAAGAAGGTGCTCTGGTCAGATGAAACCAAAATCAAAATTTTTGGCACAATGCAAAACGATTGTTTGGCGTAAAAGCAACACAGCTCATCAGCCTCAACACACCATCCCACTGTCAAACATGGTGGTGGGCAGCATCATGGTTGGGCCTGCTTTTCTTCAGCAGGGACAGGGAAGTGGTTCAAATGAGGGGAAGAGGGATGCAGCCAAATACAGGACCATTCTGGATGAAAACCTGTTGGAGTCTGCAAAGACCTGAAACTGGGACGAGATTTATCTTCCAACAAGACATGATCCCAAACATACAGCAAAATCTACAAAGGAATGGTTCCCAAATAAACGTATCACGTGTTAGAATGGCAAGTCAAAGTCAGACTGAATCCAATCGAGAATCGTGGAAAGAACTGAAAACTGCGTTCACAAACGCTCTCCATCCAACCTCACTGAGTCGAGCTGTTTTGCAAGGAAGAATGGGCAAGAATTTCAGTCTCTCGATGTGCAAAACTGATAGAGACGTCCCCCAAGCGACTTGCAGCTGTAATCGCAGCCAAAGGTGGCTCTACAAAATATTAACGCAAGGGGGCCGAATAATTTTGCACGCACCACTTTTCAGTTTTTTATTTGCTAAAAAAGTTTAAAATATCCAATAGATTTCGTTTCACTTCACAATTGTGTCCCACTTGTTGGTGATTCTTCACAAAAAATAAAATTTGTATATCTTTATGTTTGAAGCCTGAAATGTGTCAAAAGGTTGAAAAGTTCAAGGGGGCCGAATACTTTCGCAAGGCACTGTATTTTATCTAAAAGCGTATCATTCAATTATTTATTTATTTATATTTTTTTTTTAAAGGAAAGAAATCCCAATGCTCAATACGATGGAAACGCAATACCTCTAGCCCATGTGTTGTCTTAACATTGATCATGCAAGTTTAGATTTTCTGGGTCAAAATTTCTGTCGCTTTCCCAACTTTTTGTCACTTTTTCCATGTTTCTGGTCGCTTTGTCAGATGTTTTTATACATTTTTTGACATTATTTTTCACTTTTTTTAACGTTCTTTTTATCATCATTTTCCAATGCAATAAAATTTAATTAAATCAAATGTGATAAAAGTAGTAGAGTTAATT
>NC_045753.1:6879089-6888348 GCF_008692095.1 Etheostoma spectabile
TGTTCTGAGCATTGTAGAGAATCATCCAGGTTATTGATTTTGTCAATTTGATTAAAAGAAACCCAAATTTCTGATATAGAAACATTTTGAAAATGGGTCAAATTTGACCCAAGGACAACAGGAGGGTTAGAATCACAAAGATTCTTAAATGTCAGACTGACTGACTGACATGTGATGTGCATTATTTTTGGAAAACAATTAGCGTTCAGAAATGTCTTATGATATATTGTATCTATGTTTATTATTCAAATTTAGTTTTTGTTAAAGAAGGAAAAGAAAATCACGATACGCAATACAATCAAATAGCAATACTTCTAGAATCACAATAAATGTAAATCGCAACACAAATACAATCGGCACTCATGTATCATGTAAGAATCCAATCGGGACAAACATATATCGCTACAGCCAGGGAAACATAACAAATGCTCAAAAGAGCGGGGAATGTCAGAGAAAGTCGAGCGCCTACGTTCTTGTGGTTGACGCATTTCATGAGCACCAACTCCCTGTAGGCCCGTTTGGCGTGAGTTTGATTCTGAAACGGCCGGCTCAGCTTCTTGATGGCAACGTTCCTCTCCAAGTTGTGGTCATACGCTGAACTGTGGGCGACAAATGAAAGCAGAAAAAAAAACTTGGTCAACAATGACATATGTTTTTGTTTTGCTTTGAAGTTCAAGTTTATTAGTCATTTCAACAGTGCAGTTGACAGGAATCTTTCTTGGTGTGCCCGCATATACCGCCTAATTGACAACAGTGCCCCAACACAACAACACATTACACACACACCTCACATATTGTAAACGTTGAAGTTCTGGGGACCACAGTAATATGTTTTACACACTGATACTTTAAAGTTATAGTGCGTAGTTTCTAAGTAATGAAAACAACCGGCACGTCCACGTGACGCAAGCCTTCCGTGAAGGTGCAGGACAAAACATACAGCCATGCTTTTAAATCAGAGGAAGACATAAGCTAGAAGCCCAATGGGCCCTATAAGTGTCTTTGCTATTTGAAGAACGCCGCAGTTAATTTCATGTCCTGCGCCCACGTCGTTTCACTAGCAAATGCACCTGCGGCCATCTTTGCACCCATGGGCGTGCTGGTCTTTTTTTTAATCATTTTTTTCCAATGCAATAAAATTTAATTAAATCAAATGTGATAAAAGTAGTAGAGTTAATTTTACTTGTTCTGAGCATTGTAGAGAATCATCCAGGTTATTGATTTTGTCAATTTGATTAAAAGAAACCAAAAGTCAATTCATTGTTATTTTAACAGCCAATTAGTAAAATGTGCCTAGGCTTGAGCACAGCACACGCACTATTCTTGTCACACACACGCACGCACGCACGCACGCACGCACGCACGCACGCACGCACGCACAAAAGATTAAAAATAAAAAAATAAAAGGTGCAGATCCGCCATCAACATTGGTTGAAGATTAACATATAAGCCTAAAAAAGGACATTCCTGTCTCGTCATTTTATCTCCAAAATGACTTTCCAGAAAATGTACTATATTGTAATACAATAACGTGAAAAAACATTTGTATCCAATGTTATCGGCATGGCTTTTTCCTAGGAGGAACAGAAATATTACAAAAGCCTTGCAACCCCACACCGTTGTTGTATTGGATTGGATTTCCCTGTACATGGGTTTCTACTCTTCTGGTCACTCAGCACATGTTCTGGTTTAGAAACACGAGACAGCTGGACAGCCTGTTCCCTTGGATCTGGGACAAATTGAGGTTCTCAGTAAAACGTCATTTTTTTACAAAAATCTTGAGGATGCTGCAAAGTTAAAGCCAATGCAATTTGTCAAATA
This sequence comes from Etheostoma spectabile, assembly GCF_008692095.1. NCBI lineage: Eukaryota > Metazoa > Chordata > Actinopteri > Perciformes > Percidae > Etheostoma > Etheostoma spectabile. The sequence continues at coordinate 6,880,911 of NC_045753.1, forward strand.
TCAAAATAAAATCTCGACTGATGCTGATGTGCAAAGAACTAAGAGGAATATCTGATTAGCTTATGATGCAAGAGCATTATTCTGGACATTTAAAAAAAATGATGATGAAAAAACGCTGGGGTGATGGAAATTTAACTAGGGAGCCACAATATATCTTTTTTTTTTTTTTTTTAAATTGCCATCGCATTATCAACTGCTGCAATTAACACATTGCGAAAGACATGTGCGTATCTGCAAGACGTTTGTGTAAGTTGAAGGAAATATCAGTAAAAAAACTGCACTTTAAAATTCTTTTTTAAGTGGGAGTTCAATTCAATGTTTAAATTTGTTCAAAATAAGAAAGTTGGAAATGATTTCCCTTCATTTGTTTTAAATTCAACTGAAAGCAGCAGAAATGCAGAGCTGAGTAGACTTCAATTATCTTTTTATTTATCACAAGTAATATCGTTGTTAGGGATGGACTGATTATTGGCCCTCACGCCATCATGGTCCATCTATAGATATAGGATATGATCATTTTAATATAGGAACTAATCCTGACATGGACCTGAGTGATTCTGGAGTTCAGATTCAAATTTATTTCAACACCCGCCTTTCCCTAAATCTTCTCACGTCTACAGAAATCCACAGGAAACACATGCCATAACTGTACTGTCAACAAACGCTACATTATGCATCAATTTATGCGTTGAATGCGACTTATGTTTATATTGTAGCATCTGATGTCATCAACTTTCAGAGCCACCGGCTGGCAAAGGCTGAGCGCCGCAGCCTCCATCAAATGTTCCCTCACCAGACAGTTCCAATGTGGAACGTTTGATTCAGAAGTTTCTACCCTTTCGGACTGATATATAGATTTTTAGAGGTTGTTTTAGACATGTGAGCCATTGCAGACAGCTCATCCACAGAAGGCATAACTCTGTAGAAATAGCATTAATAGAGATATAATCATGTTTTAGATTTCTAAATGCTGTAAGCAGGGCTCAAAATTAGCATCAGGTTCCAGTATATGCAAATGCCTGGTAGATTTCCTTAACTCACCAGCCCAAAAAGTATTGTTAAACTATTGGTTGGCTTGTAAAATTTGAACATTAGATAGTTGTTTGGCTGGTGGACCAAAAACAGAAGGTTAATTTGGCATCCTGGATGTACAGTACGTGACAGGAAAAACTGCTCCTGTAGTTCAAAGAGAGGTCAGAAAACAAGATGTAAACAGAGAAATACATTGATTTTACGATGAAACACAGAGTAGTATTTGGGATCTCACAATATTTTGAAAATTAGTGGGACTTCAAGTTTAGCATTCACTTTTTTCATTTTTATGGCAAGCCCCTATTCCTGAGATTGAGACTTTTTTTTCTTCTTCTAATAATAGGATGTATGTTTTTTTCTTTGACTCACCAGACGATTCCCTGTGCTCCCGATCCAATGGGTCTGAGGTTCTGGTAGCGCTTTAAAACCATAAAAGTTGAATCGCCCACATCTATACTGTAGTACTCCTTTTCACGCTTGTTCCGGTTCATGGTGAAGCCTTGGACAAACGCTATGATTGGGCATTCAATGGGGCTGTCCTCTCAAGACCTGCAGGGTGCAAAGAGAAACAGACGTTGTTAGAAGAACACTGACAATTTGTTTTTAATATACTGTATATATAATAATAATAATAATAACTTTGACTTATATAGCGCCTTTCACAAACCCAAGGACGCTTAACAATCGGGGGGGGGGTTAAGAGATGAAGTTGAGAGGCCAGGAGAGATTAAATTCCATAAGCCTCAGTGAAGAGGTATGTTTTAAGCTGGGTTTTAAAGGTTATAATAGAGGAGGCAGAGCGAATGTCAAGGGGAAGCTTGTTCCAGAGCGATGGTGCACTGACACAGAAGGCTCTGTCACCAAATGTCCTGTGCCTGGAATTAGGGACAGCAAGCAGGTCCTTGTCAGAGGACCGCAGGGACCGTGGCTGAGTGTATGGGTGGAGCAGATCTCTTAGGTACTGAGGTTCAGGTCCATGGAGAGATTTGTATGTCAGTAGGAGAATTTTATATTTAATCCGGGACTTTATTGGCAGCCAGTGGAGTTTCTTCAGGATGGGAGTGATGTGAAGACAATTTTGTGTGGGTGAGCAACCTAGCCGCAGAGTTCTGGACATACTGAAGTCTGTCAATAGACTTGCTAGGCAGACCAAAAAGGAGACCGTTGCAGTGTCAAGACGGGAGGTGATGAAGGAGTGGATGAGGGTCTCAGCTACAGAAGTGGAAAGCCACTTTCGGAGTCTGGAGATGTTCTTGAGATGGTAGAAGGCAGTTTTAGTAGTGTTTTTGATGTGCTGTTGGAAGGAAAGGGTGGAGTCCATGATGACACCCAGGTTGCGTACTTGAGGGGATGCAGAGATAGAGCAGCCATCCACATCCAATGTGATGTCACCAACCTTTTTGAGGAGTGACTGTGGGGCAAACACCATGAGTTCTGTTTTGTCATTATTGAGTTTGAGGAGGTTACTGTCCATCCAGTTCTTGATGTCCTTCAGGCAGTTGATGAGTGGCACTGGTGGAAGGGGAGTAGATGGCTTAGTGCTGATGTAGAGCTGGGTATCATCCGCATAGCAGTGGAAGAGGAGTCCATGTTTCCGGATGATCATCCCAAGGGGTAGCATGTAGATATTGAAAAGTAGCGGGCCAAGCACCGATCCTTGAGGCACTCCATGTGCGACTGGCGCCAATTCAGAGCGGGTGCCCTTAAGGGTGATGTATTGTTGCCTGTTGGTGAGATAGGATTGAAACCAAGAATACACAGTATCAGTGAGGCCAATGAGTTTGGAGAGGCGAGTGAGAAGAATGGAGTGGGAGACTGTGTCGAAGGCTGCAGAGAGGTCGAGGAGAATTAAGATGCTGACATGGCCAGAGTCAGCTGCCATGAGAAGGTCATTCGTGATTTTGATGAGGGCAGTTTCTGTGCTATGATGTGTCCAGAAGCCAGATTGAAATGGCTCATAGAGGTTGTGATGTAGCATATGATGGTTGAGTTGGGCTGCCACCGCTCTTTCCAATAACTTGCATGTAAAAGGTAGGTTGGAGATAGGGCGATAGTGATTTGGATCTTCTGGGTCCAGGCCAGGTTTTTTGAGTGTAGGGATCACCGCCGCAGTTTTAAAGCTGGTAGGGACCACCCCACAAGACAGCGAGGTGTTGATGTGTTGACCAGTGTGGGACATAGAGTTGGAAGCACGCCTTGACCAAGGCAGTCGGCATTGATCCTGTATACTGGGCGAGGCTTAGCTTTGATACTAGCTAAGAACTGAGGTATAAGCAGGGAGAAAGAGGAGAGGCAGTTCTGCGATGTGAAGACGTTGGAGAGTATATGTCCAGCAACGGAGTAGTTGGGTGGGGGGAGCCGGAGAGATGCAATTGCTGGTGGATGGTAACAACTTTTTTCTGGAAATGTTCCAGGAACTTGGAGCATAGGCCAGCAGCGTCAGATGGTTGAGGAGGGTCAGGTGGACAAAGTAGGCGGTTAATAGTGGAAAAAAGCCGTTTAGGTTGATGTTGTTGGTTGCCAATGAGTGTCGAGTAGTAGTTAGTTTTTGCACAGGACAGAGCATTTTTGTAGCTTTTTACATGGTCGTTGTAGGCTTCCTGGTGGACAGTGAGGCCAGATTTTTTATAGTATCTCTCCAGCCTCCGCCCAGTGGCCTTCATGCGGCGGAGTTCAGCAGTGAACCAGGGAGCGGGACAGGAGAATGAGACAGATCGAGTGATGAGGGGGGCTACAGAGTCCAAACTACGTGACAGGGCTAGGTTGTAGTGATTAACCAAGTCGTCGACTGTGCAGTTCGGGGGATCGCTAGAAAGATGGCCTGCAATGGTGCAGGATAGTTTTGATGTGCACACTTGTTTGATTTTACGATATGCAATGGTCCTGTTAACACATTTCCTACGTGTGTGCGCAGAAACAGAGAAGGTGACACCAAGGTGATCAGAAATAGCCAGGTCAAGAGTTTGTAGCTGGGTGGGAGTTATACCTGTAGAGCAAACCAGGTCCAGTGTATGACCTTTAGCATGAGTGGGGCCGTTAACATGCTGTGTAAAATTAAATCAGTCCAGTAGTGACAAGAATTCTGCAGCGTGAACATCTCTGGAATCAACATGGATGTTAAAGTCACCAAGAAGGATGGTAGCTGGAGAGGTGGGGCAAATCAGAGCAAGAAGGTCAGAACGCTCAGGCAGGAAGCTCGCAGATGGCTTAGGTGGGCGATAGACAAGGACCACCTGTAGCTGCAGAGGCCCAGACAGAGCAAGGTGAATATTCTTTATCCTTTCCACTCATCAAAAAAGCTGAGGGGCCTGCCTGACTGGTACAAGCACCAAAACCAGCGTTTAGGACAACAGCCGATAAAACTGGGAGGAACCGCTGATGAACTGCTGGATCTGTCTATTAATGAGCCCCACCAGTACGACCTGCCTGGCTCCGAAACAGCTTGTTACCTCACCACTTCATTCGGTTCATTCATTTAAACACTACTAGGGCATTACAGCATTATGTGCAGGGGACCTCAGGTAATTCATGTTTAACACCCTTATCTGCATTTCCTAAAATGCAAACAAGTTAAAATCAGCTGTAATTATTGCACTAGTCTGAATGTAATTATGCACTAGAACGTCATTTCCATACTTAATACTACACATACAAATAATGTGTTTTCCCTGTGGGACGGGAGAAGACACAAAATCAATGGTCATTCTGTTTACAATCAATGCAAAGCTTGTGGGGCAGGCAGTAGCCGACAAGTAATACTTATTTCATTAAGAATTGTTGCACACAGTGGTTCCCCTGGGGGGGGGACTCAAGTTGACGACAAATCATAACCTTGCTGTAAGTGTAATAAAAGCTTACAAAGAACAGTAATTTATCCTTCTAAAACCAAAGATGGACGGACGACAATCCCAAGATTTTGAGTTTTTTAATAAAGATGTTCTGATACCATTACCATTTTTTCCTTCCAGATACCCATACCAATACTTTTGTATTGGCCGATACCAAATGCCAATTTGACAGCAGCTTTGTATGTGTGTGTATATATGCATACTCACTGCTATCCATAATTCAGGCAGTGTGGTGAGACATTTCCGATACTGGTATGGGAACAACTCTAGTTTTGTTTTTTTAAATACACCTACCCTGGATCTATAGACAGTGCTAAGGATGCTAGAAGCTTTTCTGCTAATGTGAGGGAAGCTAGACCTGGCCAGAGCACTAGCAGCTCTCCTGCCTGCAGATACAGCTGCACCAGGCCCCCACAAGTAGCGCTCAGCCTTTCTGCTGATTCTGTCTGGTGACCATTGGCGATACTGCAAAGAAAAAGCATTTCCCCCATAGACCACCGTTGTAAAAGAGACTGTAAAACTCCTGCCGGAACACCTCAAACTGAAACCAAGATAGGAATCAATCTATTCTGAATTTTTAATCCATGTACTCTTTATACTGGAAAAACTTTCCCCAAGCCGAGAAAAGCGGATTTAAAAAAACAGTGACGTCACCACAATGTAAAGTCTACGGGCCAGAGGGACGAACACCACTGCATAGTCAGCAGTCACATACCACAGAAGTAAACCCGGGAACTCCAAAACCTTTATTGGCGGTCGGTGACTGAGCAACTCTCATACTCTCAACGGGGCTTGGCTATTAACGTTGCATCAAGATCTTAAAATACACTCAGCTCAAATCCCCCCTCTTGCCACTACGATTAGCAGATTCTCTGGCGAGAAAGCCCCCATCTGTTTTATGGGTTGGCTTGTGGGTCGGAGGTAGCGTGCCCCCCCCCACAAGACTGGCAGTTCAATCCCAGGCTCTTCCACCCACATGTCAAAGTGTCCCTGAGCAAGACACTGAACCCCAACTTGCTCCCCGGATTGGAATTGAAATCAGCTCTGTAATATGCAATACACCCCCCAGTTGACGTTGTACTACACTGTTGAAAGTGTCGGAGTAATAGAAATCAGGAGTACAAAAAAAATGGTGGAGAGAATGACTTATTTTGTCAGTGTCCAAAAGTCCAATTCTCTGTCACCTCTCATCTGAGGGCTATAGAGCTGTAAACAGAAAGGCTGCTGCGTGGAGAAAAGTAGAGCTGAACAATTGTATTGGAAATAATATTGCGATATGTTAAAACGTGATTTCCAAATTGCAAAGGCTGCAATTTGGTCATGTGACTCGCATGAGCAAATCCGTCTGCACTGCAGAGAAAGCATCAACCAAGCACGCTAACGTTACGCCGTACCTTGAGCAGAGTTCTGTCAGTCAGACAACTTGAATTGAAAACTTCTACAGCCATTTTAATTAAATGAAGACTTTTATTTGGGCCTAAGTCCATACATGCAGTTAATGGATACAGGCACGGAGAACTCAAGGCTCTGCTAAAATATAGAAAACGCATTGAGTGAGAAGGTGGTTCCAAATGTTTGGCCTGTACTGTGTATGTGTGTATGTATATATATATATATATATGCATACTATGTACTATAAGTTTTACTTATTTAACTCTCTAGTAAAGTTCAGAGTGTTTAAAAAATGCAATCCACATGTTGTTTACATATGTTTATTACAGTAAATAATAATCTTAATACTACTAAGTGTGGTAAAGATACATATTTTTTATATTTCTCAATCTTTAGTTTGTGTGATTTGTTTCTGACTTTCATATGAATGTTTCCACCAGGCTTGGTCAGTGCTCATTCTACTACTGTGATTGAAGTAGTTAAATAAAAGATGTCATTCATATAAATGTATGTATCACCTAATTTCATCATCACACACAGGCCTGGCCTCCAGGAAATAACAACTTGTTTTATTGATCTAATCTTGTGTTGTTTATACTGTACCACGATTTATTGCTTGTCTTTGTTGAATGATACAGAGAGACAAAGAGTTTAAAAATAATCCCATTTCAAATCGCAATATTGGTGAAAAAAATTGCAATTAGATTTTCAAAAAATGTTCAGCCCTAGAGAAACGTTTTGCTCTGAATGCTGTCTGAATGAGTAGCGTCAATTCAGTTGAGCTAGGGATCTCAGGCTAGCTAACTAGTTAGCATTAACAAACGTCAGCTAGCGAGCACAGGCTAGCTGATGTTATTTACGCGAGCAATTGTCTTAACTGCCCTAATAACATAAGGAAATCATGAAAATGAAAAACATACAATTAAAAAAATTACATGGGCTGTATTTTTAAATGTAAAAGGGCTGTATTTATATAGTGCTTTTCTAGTCCCACCAAATACTCAAAGCGCTTTTTACATAGTACAGGAACCATTCACACACGTTCATACACTGTGGCCGAGGCTGCCGTACAGTGCCACCTGCTCATCAGATACACACTCACACATTTACACTCCGATGGCGCAGCATCGGGGGCAACTCAAGGTTCAGTGTCTTGCCCAAGGACA
>NC_045753.1:6888358-6894636 GCF_008692095.1 Etheostoma spectabile
GGACTGCAGGGCCAGGGACTGAACCTTCCAATTGGCAGGCAACTGCTCTACCACTGAGCCACAGCCGCAAAACATCATTATGAAATAATTTTTTATTTAATTAAAAGTTAAGAATTCAGATTTGTTTATCAGTACCATAGCAGCGTTAACTTCCAGTCGAATTATCGGATAGGACCCATCCGTTGCTCGTTGCAAAAGTTCAATTTTTCTAACGTATCCAGATGACCAATGGACCCGTTTTTTTTTTTTGCTCAGTCGCATTTGTTTGGACCCTCTGGCATGCAAATCTCCATTGGAAATGAATGACTTCCGGTTGTTTCACAGCCATATCCGAGCTGTTTCAAGTGCCAGTGTGAAGGTGGCGTAATACTTTTTATAGGTCAAATGCAGTAATTACATTTCACTACATTGTACTGTGTGCACGTGATGAATTAAGAATAAAGTTATGTTTTATGAGCTGCACGCCCCTGCACGCCCAGGAGGACTGGCCTTGATACATCATGGCTGTCTGAGAGTAAATACTCCTGGCTCAACAAGACTGATTTTTGCAAATGTCCATCTTGCAATGGGATCACACCAGCGGCGCTGCCAAATCCGTGCATTACTATTCTGTAATATTGTAATTAAGAGGGTTAGCATCCCCCCCAGCAAACCATGGGGAAACACTGCACTAGTAATGATCAACCCGACTGAGTGCAGATATGCTCGTGTGTGCAATGGTACAGTGTACATGTCATCTCACTGCTAGTTCATCAGTTATGATTATAAGACTCAAAGGCCTGAGCAATGGAGGGATGATCCAGGCAGAGAGAGACACAGGCGAAGCAGGAAGTTGGGTTTCATGCTGCATCTGAAGTTGACGAATCATTAGAGGAATTTGGAACATTCCGCTGAGGAGGTTGCCTTTGTGATGATAGCTGTACGTTCCACGGACCATGACCTGACCTCTGGATTTCTCTGACTACCACTTACCCACCCACCCTCTTCTTTTCAGCATCCCGTAGCCTATATAAGCCTCTCTTTCTCCTTGCTTTCCTCTCCGCAACACTCATCTTCCTATTCTTCAAGTGTATGTTTTTTTCCAAACTTGGCTCTTATCTTCCATTTTCATCCACGTTGTCTTTTGTCTGCCGCTAGAGACACTTGTCAACAGTCTGCAGAGATGTAAAAAAGGTTTGCAAAAGAGCCTGAACTGTTATTTTATCTAACAGCAAGAGAAATACTGACACGTTTCGAGAAATACATTTACCCAAGCAAACACTCAAACTCTTATAGATACAGGAACACAAATAAATGTCTTTGTGACACTAAGCTTACTGAACAAATTCACACATACACAACCTACCCCAAGCAGTCCTCTTATGCTTCATGTGAAGCCAAACTAACTAACCCTAGCCCAAGATTTGGCGTTGCCAAGATAACTTCAGGTTTAACCCAAGGTTTTGTGTATCACGACGGTTGATCACTTATTTCTGGGTTAAATCGCCGTGACAATTTATGTTGAACACCTCGTGTTGGAGATTAGAGATCAAGAGGTGTTGAAGCATTGCCTACGAACCAATCAATCCTCGGTTGATAACGGCGTCGCCGTTCCTAGAAGATCCGGTGGAGCCGGGTGAGCAGAGAGAGGTGCGCTTATAAAAGTTAAAACATTTAGAGAGCGATAACCCCGTTAACATTCCCTGAATGCTATTTTTATTAAAGATTTTGAGATTATGTATAAGATATTTGTCGGCTTCTTGAGCTAGGGGTTGCAGCTGATAATAGGCTGAACAACAACAGTTTATTTAACTATGGTGAGATCTTATGCCTATGCATTAACAGCGTCGGCTATTTTTCCCACCAGCTTTCCTTCCGGTTTCAGGAAGCAGCGACTGTATTGCGTGTTGCCTGTAAAACCGTGTCTGTGTTCTTTATATTTATGTAGAATTATAGTTTGCTCTTTTTATGAAAAATATGCAGCTCTGGTGGATGTTTGTGATTGGTCGTGCTGTGCAAACACCGCCTCATTCATGTGAACGCGTGGTCGCTGGATTGGGAAACTCTAGGTTGATTGAACTAGTAGTTAACCACCGTCGTGACCACGGTTGTTAGGTTTGGTGAAGCCGGTAACTGAAAGAAATCCAGGGCATGTTGGTGCTGCTTTGTAGTACAGCCAACAGGTATCTCCGCTACACCTAAACAAAACCATTTAACTTTGTCTCCGCCGCCTTCTGCTGTTTGACTATCACCTGATTGGAATTCAATGTCATTCCAACCTCCCTCACATGTCGCCTGCACTCCAGTCGGGCTAAATGCACAGTGCAACAATGGATCTTTTTAGGCACAATTTAGACCAAAGAAAACTACATCTGTCTGTCTGTTGACTTCTCAACGGTAAGGATGGATGGACTCCAAGGATGGATTTGCTATAATAACCTTGATGTAGCTAATGTTCTCACACCCCTGTATTTCCATATTTTTCAGTCCAATGTCAAATATCATCAAGACTCGTTAGACTCCTCTAGCCAGCAGCAAGAAAATATCTTATATATTATCTGGATGCAAAAGGAACAGAAATAATATGAATATGAATGTAATTTGGTAAATTAAACTATTTGCCACATTGGAGAATGTGTGTGCTCGACGCCCAGATAACTCAATTGGTAGAGCGGCAGCCATGTGTATGGGTGTGCTCCTAGAAGCAGCAGCCCCGGGTTCGACTCCGGCCAGCGGCCCTTTGCTACATGTCACTCCTCCTCGCATGTCTGCATCTGTCCTGTGAAATAAATGCCTAAAATGCCCCAAAAATAATCTTTAAAATAAAAAAATAAAAAACAGTGTGTGTGTGTGTGTGTGTGTGTGTGTGTGTGTGTGTGGTGTGTGTGTGTGTGTTCTCATGTCGTTCTAAGAGGCCTTTAAACACCTTAGATATGTCTAAGCTGATGTTAGGCTTCAGCGTGCAGTGTGACATGATTTTCTCTCGTTTGGTGACAAGAAAGGCACGTGTAAAGGGTGACTGTGAGGCTGGAGGACCTGTGGCTGCATGTGGTAACGGTGTGTGTTGGCCTGTCAACCTAATTTGACTGTTAGGGGGCATGTTATACAGTCAGGGTTGCACGCAAATAGAGAAATTAATGAGTGAAAGCTTTTATCAGAATTAGAATCAGAAATACTTTATTGATCCCTGAAGGTAAATTCTGTGTTACAGTTGCACGAAGTATGTAAATATCAGAGTAGAAATATAAATAAAGAAATATAAGGAGTGTTGATATGCAAGTTTTTTAGCTTTAAGTAATCAAGTGGATTCTGCATGTTTATCCCATAGACTGTACAAAACATGGTCGTCACTAGGGGTGGTACAGCATGGCATCGCAATATTTTCAGTGGCAATACTGTATCCATTCAGAGATCTTTTATTATACAGTATATGTGTTGGTCAGTTTGTCTGCTTGACAATCCCACTTTGCAGCAATACAATTGAAGTGACATGGACAAACAGAGAAATGTATCTTTTTAGATGAAACAGATGTTGATAAAGTTTCCTTTTGCGGACATCATTTGAAATTGGGAGAATTAGAAGTTGGAAAAACCGGTTTAATGATATATATATATATATATATATATATATATATATATATATATATGTATTTTTAATCGACCATTAGAAATGCTGATACCGATAGATCGGGAAATGCCTAATATTGGCCAGTAGTATGGGCCAGGTAACGTTGATGTTAGCCTACCGGTAGCTAGTAGCTGGCTTGAATAAGGTTAAAATGCCGACAGCTAAACGGTGTAAAAGTGCGACTGTATTTCACTGGAGAGGACTCCAACAGCGGGAGGTACGACAGTCTGCCGCTAAAGCTGGGAGCTAAAAGACACAAACCAGCACTATGGTCAAACAACACAGACGTGATTAAATGGTGCGTTTACGTGAAACTAGTAAACCTTGTGTTGCATTCAATGTTATTATAAAATACTCTTTTCTCAACTGTTTTTTGTTTTTTAACAGCAAATTACTGGTGAAATATTGGGTTATTATTGTCATGAGTTATTGTTGTTTACATTTCCCCTCCCTTTTTTTTGCTGATCCGAAAATGGATCCGATCCGTGTTTCAAAACCGTGATCCGATCCAAACCGTGAGTTTTGTGATCCGTTGTGTCCCTACCCACAGTTATCGTACCTTAAGTTTAGAGCCCAAAATGTTTTATGTACCAGGCTGGTAACATGTTAATTCTGCTAAAAAGTTGTAATTTGAACATGGAGGTCTACGGGGATTGACTCCCTTTTGGAGCCAGCCTCAATTGGCCCCTCAGTGAACTGTAGTTTTGGCACTTTCTGCATTGGCTTCGTTTTTCAACACCGAAGCCTGCCGCTGAGTTTATACATAAGATATCACAACACACAAAGACATGCCTACATTTCATCTATCTGACCACATGACACCTTCAGGGTGGTCATTCCATTATCTATTGATAATCCAGATCAAAATCATATTGATGCATCAAAGCTTTGATGCAGCTTTATCACAGATTCCCCACAAACCACAGCTGGCAGTTTTTGCCATCTGATGAGAATCACTGGCTGTGAGGAAATAATGTCTCTGACAACCAGACAGAAAAATAGATATAACTGTGACAAATAGTGTCAGATATGGTTTTTGTCAAGGGGAACACACATTTGTCTTGGCAAACCTGTCCAGATTTCCACTGGTATCTCCCCCACAGCTGTCCATCACACATCCATCACAGCAATTTGGGAGAGTTACATTTGTAACATTGAACTGCTTCCAATGAGCCAAAGTACTGGCTGCTGATAAGAGCCCATAAGGGCACATTCTGTGTCAAACATTATATAAATGTAGACACAGCACTACATTTCTCCTCCAAATCAGGGTTATTTAAGCTCAAATATGTGGTTAAATGCTGTAATAAAGTATAATAAAGTATAAAGTATTAATACATGTGATCCACTCAATCAGGGCTAGACAACATAAATGATAGAAAACTGATCACCACATAATAGGAAACGTAGCCAAACCGACGTTATATTGCTTGGCAACATACTAACAACCAATCCCATCACGGAAACAAAGCTATACGAGGTAACAGCACATCAGGGACAAGCTTAATACTTTGGCTACTTAAAGCTATAGCGCATAGTTTCTGTCGCCCCCATGAGGAAGTATTGACAATGTCGGCGCATCCACATGACGCAAGCCTTTAGGTGACTGCACCCCCACCCATCCTCCACACAGTTGTTAAGGATGGATAAAAACATGGGTCTCTTTTGATTGAGTGTTTTATAATTTGTATGTTCTTTTCGTTTCCATAGCTAAACGCTGCTGTTGTCCGTTCTCCGCGGTGACGTTAAACGCATCACTCGGGCTGCATGACAGTCGCCGGGCTGCACCATTTTGTAAACAGAGCCATACTGGGAAATACAGAGAGAGTTTTGTGGCGCTGATAGGCTTAATTAGATTTGTTTCAACTCATTTGGCAAAGGCTTGAATGCAACGGACGTTCATTAATGTTAAATAGTTGCACACAATGGTGTTAAAGCCTCATTTGGCCATATAGTGGATGAGGCAGTCACAAAGAAAGTACCATCCAATAAAGTATGCAGGCTGCAAGCACACAGACTAAAAACACACCAGCAAATGGAGCATGCAGTAAGTCTGCATTCATACTGTCACATGGTGTGAAAACGCAGGTCTTTCCATTCATTTTGAGTGGGGGTTAGTGCGTTTAGGTAGCGGCGGTGGGGGCTGCAGGGGGGGAGACGGAATAAAACCCAGCAGGCCTGCGACAAAGAGTTGAGACCGACTCAACTTTTGGAGAAACGCAACACTCACTTTGCGGTGGCCAATCATGTAACCAATGATCACTTGTCGGTTGTTTTGATTCGGTGTGAAAGTCACGTTAAGGAAACAGGAACCATCACTGCCTCCATCGCAGCCACAAAACACAAGCACTGAAGCGCCCAGGGGTTTGTAGAACAGCTGACTGTTACCAACAAAGCACAGTCGATCTGTCTCCCTCGTCTCTTTTCTTTCTCTCCTTCTCCATGAAATGAAGCTTCCTTCAAGTGCAGTCGGAAACGTTGAGATCTATGAACTCTCTGACGGAAAACAGCAACTGTGAAATATAGTCAACTTGTGCTACATTGGGGGGGTTAAAGAACAGGACGTCACACAAAGTGACTGTTTCAGTGACACTACAACCACCGCACAACCCTGAGAAAAATCAACGGATTGCTTTTTTTGGTCTTAAGCCAGATTAAGGTGATCAGAGAA
>NC_045753.1:6894646-6907025 GCF_008692095.1 Etheostoma spectabile
ATAACAAACTGTAACATTACCCCCTATTTAAACTGACATGATTGCAGATTTGTGTATTTTTTGTACAATTTAATACTCAAAGAAGATTTCTGTTTGCAGCTCAGAGTATTCTTGGACTTTTTTAACAACGGGAACAGTGACTGAAATTGATATCAACATAGACTGCTACGGGGAAAAACATCAAGATCCATTTTTTCCCTAGCCCAGCCGAACAATAAATAATATTATGCTATTATATCCTGCACAATCAACAGTAAATCTTTACTACAAGGCTTATTTAAAGCGCTACATTTAGGTGTAAGCACAAAATGTATTTGCAAAAGGACAGAAAAACAACTAATGAAAAATCCCAACTTGCAGAAGAGAATTTGAACGTGATCCAAAAGAAAGGACAGATTCTTACAGTCTTTGCGCTCACCCATGACTGTTTTAATTGCAGCATGCTGTTGTTTTATTTACAGTCTATGGTCCTGGCCACCAGGTTACAGAGGACCAGCCAGCAAATGCCTAAGGGTGGCCTGTCTTTATATAGAATACAGACTACACCTACCAAGGCAAAGTGTGGGATACAACTGTGTGTAATATAAGCTGACTTGTAAATGGTGTTTGGATACAAGGAGTCAAACAGTAAGGTATCCATGTTAGCACTGTAGCTCAACCATTCCTCATACTCATAATCCCACCTCTACGGGCTACCTTTTGCTTTAGGTGCAGGAATCGGATTTCTTGCTGCTTTTGGCTGACCACTGCTGTTCTCTCGGCTGGTTGTTTAGAAAAAAACGTTGCTAGCAATGTGCAGTGCAGTCTGGGAGCTTCTACACCACCCAAATGTGACTACAGGAACATGTCAGAGGGGATGTATACACCAGACACGCACATGCCGCAACCTGTGAAAATGTACGTGATCAGACAATTCTAATAACCCAGACCAAATTATTTATATCACTGATGATATAATGGATTACTCCACATTTGGCCCCCTGGCTTGATAAATTATTTTACATTATACATGCTATGTTCACTATTTAATTGCTGTAACAGACCAAACTGCAACACTGTGCAATTACCACTCAAGAATATTAACATTCACTTTTCAATTTGCTGGTGAGTGTGACTATTAACACATCCCATAAAACACATAATCAGACTATAGCCAAATATTGATCTGCTCGGTGTCGTTACTGAATTCACAGAGATGCTGCTACAGTATAATAGCCTGTGTTAACCCACCTATGCTCAGTTTACAGTGCAGGAATTTTGTTTGCCCACCTTCCATGCTAACAGAAACATGATCTCCTTTCAGTGCAGTAGCTAGCTACATGTCAGCCAACTGATATTAGCTAAACCAGGATGTGTTCAAAGGCGTCGATAGGTGATTTCTGTTTACATGGAGATTGTTTTCGTTTTTAGGTGACCACATACTGGAGGTCACAGCGTTTTAGTTGAACCTTTTACTAGCTCCACCATTGCTTGCCACACCACCCGGTTCACAGTTTACAGTGTAAGCGGAGCTAACGTGTGTGTACCCGTGTAGCACAGCACTGACACGGATAGGTTAACGTTACACTGTGTGCTTCCCAGTGTTGCCACTCAGTCTGGTTGTCTTTTACCAGTTAGGCCAGACCTGTCCTGCCTGCTGTGGTGGTCACCATGTAACTATATTGTAGAAACACCTATTTACTATAACGTGTTTGTGAGCCAAATGTGTCATAACCCTAACTATTGACAATAAAAGGTCAAACATATCTCATAGGGAAAAAAACACATATGTCGAGCTCACCCCTCTCCGTTAATTACAAGTGTCGACCCGCAGTCGCCGTTTGCTGTCTGCTGGAGACACAACCCGGACGCTTTTTTTGGAGAAAAACAGCTCTTTAATTCCTTTGTCCTCCGGATACGCTCCCGCTTCCCTCACACTAGCAGGCCAGGGTCTTTGCAAAATACATGTGTAGCTTCTACGTAACCTAATCTGTGTGCTTCCGTGACACAAGCAGTTTCTGCCATTTCATTCCAACGTCGCCTAAACCTTGCGATGTTTCCTCGGCTGCACAATGAGGACCAGGGGGACGTTCAAGACCGGCTGCGAGTTTCCGGCAGCCGCTCCGGGAAAGCGGAAACGACGGTTTTGCAACGTTTTGAAACAACACCGCATGAAACGCAACCTGATAAAACCATGGATGTATAATCAAACCATACTGGAAGATAGTGGTATTTTACACATATTTATGTGTGAATTTTAAAAAAGTATACATAACATATACCAAAATACGTATACAAAGTGTGTTATTAACAAGCTTGCACTTGAGCAGGTTTACTTATTCTGTTTGCTGTCATAGATTACACTACCAAATCACAGTGCAGGCTACATAAGATTATCTTATGTAGCCTTCTAATTATCTTTATTAACATTTGAGTTAAAAAATGGAGTGCCTAATTTTATTTGGTAAATTACATACACTCAGTTTTCAGTTTAAAAACTGCATATTAAGTTGTTTCTACCTTGAAGACCATAAAGGTTTTTTATTTACAACTGTATGTATGCACTTAACTACACATACTGTACTAGTCTAATTACAATTAGGATGTACCTGTATGTAACTTATTTGCATTTTATGATAGACCAAGTCCTATACACTTATCTGACAGCTACTGTTTAGATTAAGATTTTACATTGAAAAAACATTTTTAAACGCTCATCAAAAGACTTACTGGAGTATGGTGTCTGCCCAAAACCTCATCCATAGCCTAAATCAGGTAAATGTAAATTTGCTGTATTTATATAGCGCTTTTCCAGTCTTAACAACTGCTCAAAGCGCTTTTATATCTACAGGAGACATTCACCATTCACACACATTCATACACTGTGGCCAGGGCTGCCGTACAAGGTGCCACCTGCTCATCAGATAAACATTCACACACATTCACACTCCGATGCGCAGCACCGGGGGCAATTCGGGGTTCAATGTCTTGCCCAAGGACACTTCGACAATGACTGCAGGGTCGGGGATCGAACCACCAACCTTCCGAGTGGAAGGCAACCGCTCTACCACTGAGCCACAGGCGCAGCGGTAGCCGATAAGCACTGTACTGATGATTTTCTGTACCAGCTTATAAAAATTCAGCACCCAGATATGCATATGAGAGTTAGTGTGTTTAACTATTTAACTATTATCAAAGGTGTCAAATCTGTCCCTTATGAAAGCTTATGTTAGTGGCACATGCAGGCATTACCTTGACGTGTCAGCCACAGGTCAGTGTGTTAATTATTCCTTATGCTGTAAAGGACGGGTGTAAATCTGGACAAAGCCCTCTTTTGAAGATGTGCAAAAAAAGCAATACCAGCACCCATCCGAGGCCCTTGTTACTGTTGTATGACAGTTCACAAGAATGCACTCTTAGACCACTTTTGATTTCAGACCTAATATTTTACTTGTTACATTACATCACTTTGATGAACATTCCAAATGCTTTTTCAATGCTTTTTGCACTGGGAGGCACAGGTGGGAGGATACAAAAGCCATGGTATCTGGTTATTCACAAAGCCATGTATATTTGCCAATCAACTTAATCTTTGTACGGTACTAACGGAAAGTGGGACAATTATTGTGTCCGTTGTGATTGAAACCTCAGATTAACACAATGGATTGGTCCTTTGCTGCCCCATCTGTCGTTAGCTTGCCCTGCAAATCCAATTATGTTCTTATGTCCCCTAGTCTAAAAATAGTTCAAAAATGACGCAAAAAGCGGAAACAACACATCATTAGTTAGAGCAAATTACGTTACGAAGCTGATGTGTCCTTTGTGGAGACAATTGATCTGTGATGAGGAGTTGATGCTTTGTGACAAACTGTCATGACAGACAGCAGCACTCAGACGAGGGACAGGTGGGTGGAATGGCAGCAGAGGATGCATAGGAGGAAGAAGGATTAGGTTCAGACTGCTGGATGTCTGAAGAAACCTAAGCAGAATCTTTTCAGATACCGGATAAAGTAAGGTAGGTAACTCCTTAAACCACCTGTAGGTTTAGAAATATTTTTTTTGCAGACTCACAGGGTCCTTTATGTATAGTGGCTTGCATAAGTTTACACACCCATGCTAAAGTTGTTTAAAAAGAGGAATAAAAAAAACATCTTTTGGAAATGGGTCTTGATGCGTCAATTCAAAATGAATTGGAAAATCCAACCTTTTAAGGACACCAATTTTCTTTGTGAATGAATAATGTATTGTAAATAAATATTTGTTCTTCCTTAAAATACAGGGAGCATAACTATACACACCCCTATGTTAAATTCCCATAGAGGCAGGCAGATTTTTTATTTTTAAAGGCCAGTTATTTCATGGATCCAGGATACTATGCATCATAACAAAGTTCCCTTGACCTTTGGAATTAAAATAACCCCCCCATCATCACATACCCTTCACCATACATAGAGTTTGGCATGGTGTTATTTCAGTTAGCTTAATAGCTGGTTTGATTTGCATTGAGAGATGACCTTATGGAAAGTACCCCATGCCAATCTCTATGTATAGTGAAGGGCATGGGATGATGTGGGGGGACTATTTTAATTCCAAAGGGAACTTTGTCAGGATGCATAGTATCCTGGATCCATGAAATAACTGGCCTTTAATACTAAACATCTGCCATCCTCTATGGGAATTTAACATAGGGGTGTGTAAGGCATTAAGATCAATTTCCAAAAGATGTTTTTTTATTCCTTTTTTTAATCAACTTTAGCATGGGTGTATAAACGTATGCAAGCCACTGTATACTGGTGCTGTGACAACACATTTTCCATATGGGATGTAGAAGATGAAATGAAACTGGATGAGACTAAAAGCGAGCTCCTGTGCAAAGCAGCAAACCATTTACTCAAACTCTCACAGAGTAAGAAGCAAAGAGCCTGTTTGCTAAGCCAGATTTCTCTGGATCAATCTAGGTAACAAACAACACAAAGTAACACTTATAACTGCCTGGTTAATAATACTTACACATTTAAAAAAAACAAAAGGTTTGGCACTTGTATTGTTTAGGCCCACTAATTTGACTAGGCCTAAACAAATAATGGTAATTTTTTCACAGAAGTTATTTTTCACAGAAGATATTTTGGCATGTCACAATAGCAATAGCACAGGTGTAAATAATAGAATGAATGATGGCTGGACTCCATTTAGCTGCTTCATTTTTATGGTCCTGGTAGTGGCATGCTGCACTAGTGTCACATTGTCTTGACTTGCTGGGACACATTGTTACTAGAAACTAGGGCTGCACAATTAATCAAATATTAATAAGCTTGTATTTGGCTTCCCACAATTGAATGACTATGATCGACTGCCATGTTGATGTTCAAAAGGTATGCTCTGCTTATAGAAAACTCTGCTGCATATCAAATCAACCACTTCCTAAAATTACAGCATGACTCGGGAAGGACTCAGCCAACCAGTGTCGTGCCAGCAGTGGCATTAAGCACAGCTCTTCACTGTTAAATCACCTAAAAACGACACCGGGCTGCTACAGTGTTCCAACACACACAACACTAGACTGCCCCTTCAGACTCAACTTGGCCAGACATTTCTGTGTTCTCAGCTAAGATTGACACAAAGCGCTGCAGTGTTTCAGTGTATATTTAAGTTTAAATTAAACGTTGGCCGACAAGTGCAAACAAACACTTCCCTTCATGCTAGAAGTATGTAAATTAAGCTAGATGCTTAGCAATGCTAACCAGTGCACTGTGTACAGAAAAATAGAAAAGAAAAAAAAATGTTGGTTGTTGTCTGTATATTTTGAAAAACTTTAATCCTCTCACTGTGTTTTCACTTTGTTAAAGTTAATTGGAACATTTTGGCAACCTAAAAACGTCTTGTTTGGCGTTCGGTAGCACCTTGTCAACCAAGGTTAGCTAGCTAGTGCTAGCATTAGCTGCAACTTTAGGGAATGTAGGGAATTTTCTGTATTGCAGTACATGCAAATGAATGGTGCCAGTACCTAGAGGTCCACATTAACCTGCTGGTAAAACTGCCAGATGACTGGCTTCAGAATCGGCAACTTTCCCTCTTTAACATTTAGCTTAGCGCAGCACAAATGCAACCATACACAACACTGGCTTCCTCAGCAGCTCCACTCTCTTGTCCAAAAATCTTCACATCTTTCAAAACAACCAAGATGGCGGCAGCCAAATTCTCCAGGCTTGTAGGCTCATTGAGTCAATGAGTCACTAATGCAGAAAATACAAATACAAAGCATATACAAAAAGGAGGCCAGGTCAAAACAAACAAAAAACAGTATGTTGAGTACGTGAGTTTTTCTCTTCTTAACTCCAGTGGTGTCTCCTGCTTCTGGCCTAGGCCTACTGCATTAATGGAGGTTGACTCAATAGGTCCTATACATAAATGTGATGCTATACTGTAGTCAATCCACTTTTTGCAGTAACGTCTGTGCTGCTGCTGCATTAAGCCATAAAACCATAATCTATTATTGACATATCTTTAAGTGTCATTTAATGCATGTTTGCCTGCTCCCGGCCGCAGTTTATACAGTATGACTTTTATGCATTTAAAGTGTTATTGTTAGTGATATGTACTTTTCATGTATATTTGCTATCTAGCCATAGACCCAGTTAGGTCAATTCAGACACTCTCTCCTTCGGCTGACCATATAGGCCTAGTGTTAGGGCCGTCCACAAAAAAAAACAAAAAAACATAAGAACGTGTGCATCCACACTGATTAACGATTAGTGGCGTCAGCAGACGTAAGAGTACAGGAATGTCACTAGTAATATCTGACATATTCATGAACTCGGTACATTTTATGAACCTAAAAATAAGGTTGTCAAACCCAGCCAGGGAAAAAGTCATGCCACGCCACTGACCTTCCGGTATGGAACAAATACACTTTCACATTCCTGAGTGATACTGCTTAAACATTTTGTTTTCTATTTTACGAAGATGAGAAGGAAAATCAAGTCCTTAATAAATGTAATCTCAGCCATGTCATTTTGTAAATTTGGGAAGGCTTAGGGAACTTCTGCTGTGTTGAAAGGATATGTGGCGTTTTTATGGATATGTTTTTTTGTTTTTTTTTACTTTGGGTTGTCTCTGTATTTCCAGCACGTTTCTCCCACCAGAGTCCCTGTTTCTCCTAAAGTGTTTTAGCCCATTGTATTGCGTTTGCCGTGGTCGGCTACCATGACATTAGCCTAGCGGCTAGCTGATGTTTAGCTAACAGCTTTATCCTGACTGAGCAACATTGTGAATTTTTAGCCTGTATACACAGTTTGTTACAGTTAAACAGAGCAGCTGATATTGCTAGTGAGACCAATTAACAAAAAAACAACATCCAAATCACAAAATTAAAAAACTGAATATTATATATATATATATATATATATATGTATATATTAATGCAGGAATGTAGCATGGAATTGAAAGCAGTGCTCTGTTTAAAAAAAGTCCCCAAAATCAAGAAATAATCCTGGTTAATAATTTTAATCTAATATTTATCAAAATAATCAGAGTTATAACTTTGGCCATAATCATGCAGCCCTAATAGTAACCCATGCTTTTCCTGCTATGACAAGTCAGTATGTCTGCTGTGAACAACGCCTTTACTGATGGTTTCACCCCAGGTTGCTTTGGTTGAATTAAGTACACATAACCTGATTAACAGAGCTGGGTTACTTGGCAATTTCCCATGATGTCACCAGACATGCTTGAGCCTGTCAGTGTTTTAATTCTGTTTGTGTGTAAGAATGGTCACAGAGTGAGATGGATGCATGCATGTCTATAACGTGTCTAAACAACAGAAATGCCATATTTGAGGAAGTACATTCAAGCAAATTAAAGATATAACAAAGTTGAGCATGCTATATGCTATAACACATGCTAAAAACATTCTTCTGTTTCCCTTATCCTCCAATGTGAGAAGGAATAAGATGATTATTGTCTAGGTGCTTCCTGGAGGCAACATCCGAATGTTAATCTGATTGTCTTTTGGTTTGATTATGGAAAACTAAACATCCTGTGGTTACTGAACCATGCCAATACTTATGCTATTTATGTAATGTTAATCTGTTTGCTCTTCTTTCTGTTTTGTGCCATAAAGATTGAACAAACAACAAAAAGACAAATAATGTATAAACGTATTTTCTTTTCTTTGAAAACAAAAACTGTGGACTTTCTGAAATCTTATAGTCATTAATCTGGTGTAACAAAAAGGAACCTGTGTTGAAGCTGTTAAAACTCTCCATTCTGCATGTTTGCATGTTTTTTTTAATGTAAAGCTAGATATAGGTTATAATATATATATATACATATATAAAGTATACAGTCTATATAGCATACAGTATACATTGCTTTATTTTGATAGGAAATGTATAAAAGCAAGATACAAAAGTGTTTCCAATCAGATCTAATTCCACTGAACCTTAAAGAAAAGGCAAGTGGACTGACCAGTCTCCCCGAGTTGGTCAAATTTGTGCCTCGGAACACACCAAAGGGACGCCGAAATTAGCGTACATTCTGGTTGGGCGCAAGACGTAATACGTCTCCATAGCAGCAGGCGGCGCTAATCTGTATTGTTGCCCAAACAAATGAAAACCGGAAGCTGACTGGATGAACGCGTCACGTGGGTCTGTTTCCCAGTGAGCCTTCCGATTCAACGTGTCAAATCGGCCAAAATGAAGGGCGACGGCCCCTCCGACTGACGACAGCGTGGAACACACCTAACAGACCCAAGTCACTGACCTCGCCAGACTGATAATCGGGTTGGGGTGTCAGGGCCTTTAAACATTTAATGTGTTGAATGAAAAGTGTCATTCCAGCCCCCCATGAGGACATTCAGCCTGCTTGTTAAGACATCACACTTGCTACAACTTCTCCTGTAATGGACTATGGTGTGTTATTCCCATTAATAGGTATTTTAATTGAAAGAAAGCAATGTTTTCCAGCAGGATGGGTACATTTGTGACCCTGGCAGAAGTGTTGGAGGCCCGGGGTACGCCACTGGAAGAAGATGAGGTCTGGTGTCTGCTGCTAGCCACCACTGAGGCCTTACTAGATATTTCCAAAAGAGGTAACCACTTCCTACCAATTCCACCTGTTTCCGTGCACACGGCCAGGGGTGGGGCCAGAAGGGGTGGGGCCAGAAGGGGGGGCACTCTAACCAATCCATTTGGCCGGAGTGCTGTCAATGTGACAACTGGATCAGAATACTGTCGTTTTGCTGCCTATTCTGCCCTTGTCACGTGACCAATTATTGTTTCCATGATAACTATCTAAAATTCTGAAATAAATGTGTATTGTATTCGGGTACCATTTGTTAAAATAAAAACAAGTGATACTAAATGGGATGTTTTATTTAGCAGAATCGTATTGTGTTGTTCTATCCTATCCATTATTTCCTATATTTCTAGGAGGATTTTCCATGATGTATTCTGATACAATCCCCCCCGGGACTGATTTTTGATTCCCCATTAGCCATCCGGCTTAAAAATGGAATTGCCCCTACACACGGCTGTTTTTACAGGCAGCATTAATGAGATTAATAAGATTGAAACAACTTGCTCAACCAAACAGAGCAAGAGAAAGCAAGAGAAACCCTTTGAGTTGGTTAACGTTGCCGTTTGTGTTCCACTCTCTGTCTAGGTTCAGGCAACATGTGCAGTGTGCTGAGTCCAGGCTCGGTGCTACTGTCAGCCAATGGGAGTCTGGCCTTTAAGAGCTGTGCCCAACATGAAGACTTGACCTCCTTCACAGCTCCGGAGATCCAGCAGGGGCACGCTGCCTCCACCCGGACTGTAGCCGAAAAGGTTAGAAAACTTGGACTTGTTGTGAGGACACCTGATTCAAAATATCAAGTGGTTCTAACCCTGGGAGTTGGGAACTCTAAAATGGGTGGCAAGATAAATCTTTGGGGTCATAAGATGTTTAATAGGATAAGAAAAGATTGAAAAACTTGCTTAACTTATTTGCTTGTGAACTACTGGGTAGTTTAGTCACTGTAGGCTTCTAAAAATTGTTCAAATATACTATCTGATGAGGGAAAACACATTATTAAACTGTGAAAAGGTCATAATATAATGGTTTACTGATTCATGGAGAATTTGCTGTATCTTAAGAGGACACAAGTTAAAAACGTTATTAATATGAAAAAATCAAATCCATAAAACTTGCTATTTTTAATTAGCCCACAGTTTTACAAATGTCTTACATAAATTAAGACATTAATTTATGTAAGACATTTGTAACCCCCCACCAGTGTTGAACCCAAAGTTACGCCCTTGAAGCGTTCAAAACTGTGACGATTTTACAAAGTGGCGCCTGTGCCTAGTCCTGTACGTGGGAGTGTAATACGTGATAATGTCATAATTGAAAACGTAATTGAGAAGACAGTTTAGATGTATGAACACAGTGTTTTAGGAGACGGTGTGCTTTGTTCGAACAGGAGTCCCTAACCCTTTAATCACATTAGTTATTAGCATAAAGTAGCACTAGTCCCATTCACACCCCCTTATAGTTCCATTTATACATGAGCAGGAATGAATCCTGACCTTGTCCTGCTCTCCTCAGATGGTTGTGTACTCTCTGGGGATGACTCTTTATTGGTGCGTTGATTATCATCTACCTCAAAACCAGGTACTTTCTTCCCTTGTCTATCTCTTGCTCAAACTCCTTCTTGTGTATTCTTAGTATTTGCACATGATCCATTTGGCTGTCACTTGTTTGCTCACAGCCGGTCCGGCTGAGTGCCGAGCTGGAGGGTTTGCTGCTGAGCATGTGCGAGGACATGGTAGTCAGACGGACTGACCTCCTGACGGTGCTGGAGACCTGTGAGCTTCACCACAAGACCTCCATGCTGCCTCCTGCTGAACGGCTCGTCAGGCAGCTGGTAGAAGATGTCTACAGAAACTCAGTGAGTGGCCGGAGGAGCGGATGGTGTTGGTTCGGTTTTTAGAGGATTATGTGAAGTTATGTTAGTTTTTTTTTTTTAGTTTTTTTTTGTGAAGTTTACTGATAGCACAAACTCTCTGCTTGTTTCCTTGAGCTGAACAGTGATGTCTTTGCAGGTTGATCATGTGTCCATGGCTGAAAATGGATCCCGGCTAACAGACCGAAGTCAAATGATCAGGAACAGATTGCACAGTAAGAAACTGATCCCTTCTGACAGATTCAAAGTCTAACTGCATTTTTTTTCCATCTGCTACAGCATACATGTCTGCTCTGTAAATTAATTGTACTGTGTTCAATTTCACAATATAGTATTTCTTCTGGTAGTTCAATAAGTAAATAATCTACACCAAATGACCAAAACTCTATTTGTGTATACTCCTGTGTGACTTTATCTTTAGTGGAGAATGAACATAACGTGCAACGATCAAAACATAAAGCGTCATCCAAATGACGTAGATGCTGCCATAACACAGTTTGGCCACTGTTTTTTTACAACATGCATTGTGGTATAATCTTGATAATATTTGTCAAAACCAGCCCTACTTTAAAGAAAATAGTTTTGGTAATAGGCTTATTGGCTTTCTCAGCCAAGAGGTAGATGAAACAACTGATACTTTCATGTCTGTATGCTAAATATGAAGCTACCGCGGACAGGTGGAAACAGCTAGCTGGCTCTGTCAATCTCATTTTTTTTAAATCAATACAAAAACCCAAAGGTGTAAATAAGGGATATTTATATAGGAAACAGTGCCAAAAAGGACACTGCTCCCAGCCAGGAAATAGTCACAGGCACATATAGTCTATTTCCCCATGAATAAGAATCAGAAAGGGCTTTATTGCCAAGTACGTTTTTTTATACATACAAGGAATTTGTCATGGTATGGTGTGTGCATGTCACACATTCTCTAAAATTGAAACTGCTACAGAAAAAGAAAGTATAATACTGTCCTAATTAATGAGCATTAGAGGTTCTGGTTGGTTGGTGTTTTACCATATGGACAGACCAAGGCTAGCTGTTTTGACTTTGTGTTAAGCTAAGCTAACTGTCTTCTTTCTGCAACTTCATACACCACCCTCAATTCTGTCAGCAGCCAGTTAGCTTTACATAAAGACTGGAAGCAGGGGGAAACAGCCAGCCTATCATCTACCAGCCCCTCTTAAGCTTGCCTATTTTTTACGTATTTATTAGCTACTACTAGCCCTTTCAGTTCTTTACATTTGGACGGAGCCAGGCTAGCCATTTCCCCCTACTTCCAGTCTTTAGCCGACTGGTTTGCTTAGCGTGGTTCACAACAAAATAGCTGTTGGTAGCTTAATATTTAGCATACAGCCATAATCTTCAGCAAAAAACACAGAAAGACATTTTTAGATATGTGCCATGCCAATTGCGAAAGCTATCATGTGGACATACGTATTGCATACCAATTTGTTTTTC
>NC_045753.1:6907035-6925304 GCF_008692095.1 Etheostoma spectabile
TTTAGTAACACAACATGTGCGCTGAAGAAGAAGATTTCACAAACATTCTCTGGAGCATCTTATCCATGCGAGCCCACAGGGTAGGAAGCATCACACACCTTATAACAGAGATTTTTTTACTACATCATACTATAATAAACCAGTTTCACAGTAAGAAGACACAGTATAACCATATATTTACTTCAAAATAAACTAAATACAAGTAAAGTTAGATGTGTGATGTAATGATAAAACAATGAGGGGAAAAATAAAAAGGCAGTGGTGGGAATGTGTGATGTTTGAGCCATCGGGTCATGAGTGACTGATCTCAACTCCCATCAGATTCAGAATGGAAAACTCATTTTTCCCAGGATTCCCTCCGGAGGTCGACAAAGGGAGAATTATGACAGCTGGCAGCAGCTGAACCGCAGCCCCTGCAGTCCGTACATGGATGGCAATCGAAATGCCAACTCAAGATCCCTCGCACAGTTCGAGTCCACGATGAGTCTGAATGACAAGAAAGTGAAGGTTGGCCAGATTATTCATGTTACAATTCAATTTAATTTAAATTCAATTCAATTCAATTTGTATTTATATTGCGCCAAATCACAACAACAGTCTCACAACGCTTTTCATAAAAGAGCAGGCCTCTGTGATGTTATTTACAGAAACATAATGAATTATTACAGTTACATTTACAGTTACATTACCGTTACATAATGACTGATACAGTTACAGCTAATATGTCTTCTTCTTCTTACAGGATCATACTGTAAATGGTAATGCATTCTGTGAAGAAAAAATAATATTACAAAAATGGGTGGGAATTACACTGCTGCCAGTATATTACTGTTAATTCAAATAAAACAGTAAGAAACTACATGTCTATTTACAGTAAAATACCTTAACATTTAAAAACATGCTTACTGTAAATTATCATTAGTTTACTGGTGAAGCTGCTGCCAGTATATTACTGTTAATTCAAATAAAACAGTAAGAAACTACATGTCTATTTACAGTAAAATACCTTAACATTTAAAAACATGCTTACTGTAAATTATCATTAGTTTACTGGTGAAGCTGCTGCCAGTATATTACTGTGAATTTAAGGTGAAAAGTTTTTACTGTGTAATAATATAACAATATCATAATATCTCATCACATGTTTTTTTTTGTCTTTTGCAGGACATGGGTCCTGAGTTTATTAGAATGTTGGACGAGCCGGTGGTTGTCTTGGAGCTGCCTGGATCCATCGTGGTGAGTTCTTGCAAACAGCAATGAAATGATGAGAGTTTGGAGACATTGACAGTGGTTAAAGGAACAAACCGTAGCGTAGCCCACATCTCAGGATAATGATGCTAATATCGCCTTCTTGAAACCTCTGAACTTTGTTAGCAACTATTTCCACTATCGATTTGTGTATTATGGGGAAAAGCATTACTCTGCAACCCTGCATAGATCATGTCTCACCATGAACACATTAAGATTTTTTTGTTTTGATTTCATTATGTCTTTAAAAATATATACATTTTTTCCTCTCGCATAGTCAAAAAAAGGGAAATCTCCAACCACTCAGAGGGAGCTGAGTGTGGTGATGCCAAACGGTCAGAGCATCCTGGTCAAGTGTGAGGTGAAATCCAGAGGAGGGGACGTCTTTGACATGATCGTGGCTCACTCCAACCTGGTGGAACATTTCTACTTTGGCCTTGCTTATAATGACGGTAAAGAGGTTTGAAAAAAATAAAATAACATAAAAAACTGAGTAAGACTTTCTGAAGATTTCTGATTTTGTCTGATTGGAGCATGTTGAAGTCTTTTATTCAGGTGTTGTGATTTGTTGATGTAAGTGCTCATGCTGGTGGGAAACACACCAAAAGCCTGTTGTATGGGCCTTTGTGGTGTGTAGGTCAGAGATCTTCAACAGGGGGTCCAGGACCGCCAAGGGGTCATCCGAGTCATTGCATGTGTTTTATATAATTGTTAATATTTGAAAGATTTTTCAAAAGTTAAAATGTATTAACATCAATCTAACATATTATTAGCAAATATACAACCCCATTGATGTACTGGCAGATAGGTAAGGTAGTCACTAAGATATCCATCTACAAATCATCTAATCCAGTCCATCCTAAGGATCACTGTGCCACATGTAAGTTTAACATGATTTTATAAATTATGCTGACAATTATTATTTTAAAACCTTAGGATTCAATGCACTAAAAAGGTATGTATAAAGGCGTTAGGCTGCCCTAAACATTATTGTAGGCCCAGTTTAATATGCAACTTCATTTTTTACAATATTAGTAATAGGAGGTCATGCATCTCTCTTTAGTTAAGGCGTCCTTGGTTTTTAAAAAAACAAACCTTGAAGAACCCTGGTGTAGGTAGATTAGAAGCCATACTGTATTTATGTCAACTCAAAATGTGTCTTTATTCTTTTCTTTGGTCAGATAATGAGTTTTTCTTTGTGGACAATGATACCAAGATTTCCAAAGTTGCTCCAGATAGCTGGAAGAAAGTGCCTACAACCACCTTTGTCCTTTTCTTGAGAGTCAAATTCTTTGTCAATGACATATCTCTTCTTTTGTAAGTATTTCTCTTTCTCGTGGTTTTACAAAACACGTGTGACAAAAGGTGCCTCAGGAAGTCGGATCCTTTAAAAGTGTGCGGTCTTCTCTTTTAGGAACAAGCAGACCCGCCACCAGTATTACCTCCAGCTCAGGAGAGACCTTTTGGAGGACAGGCTGTCCTGCCATGAGGAGACGGCGCTGTACCTGGGAGCTCTGGCCCTGCAGGCCGAGTATGGAGACTGCATGCCTGAGGTTGTGCACCACAAATATGAATTCAAAGGAGCCCTTAAACATAACTTGTTATAATAATTCTGTCAAAATCAGCATCTATGGCCAATTTAAAGGTGCAGTGATGCTCCGCAAAGATTGTTGATATTTGAACTTAAATACAACCCCCGCTTCAGAAGCTCTGCACCCCAAATTCATGGACATATGACTACTGGCCGGATGTCACATTCCCATGCTGCCCGCTTCAATAGTATATTAACTGAAAAAACAATGATCATAATTAAGTTTCTAGTGCATAGGCTTCCCTTAATAAATGGTTTTAATCTGTTGTGTTTAGGTGTACGGTAGGAACTACTACCGCCCTGACCAGTATGTCTCCAAGAGCGTGATGGAGAAACGTGCCTTGCCTCACATTCAGGGGGAGCTGCTACAACTTCACACCAAAAACGCTCAGATGCTCACAGACGAATCAGAGCTTGAGTTCCTCAAGGTAGAAAAATAGCCAAATTTGATAATGAAAATTCCAATTGAGCGGTACTGCCATTAATATCATAGGAAGCACAGTTACCACTCTATATTTGTCACTTCAGGTGTGTCAGCAGTTGCCTGAATATGGCGTGTTGTTTCACCGTGTGATGCGGGAGAAAAAGCCTTTAGAAGGAGAGATCATCCTCGGGGTTTGTGCCAAAGGTGCCATTGTCTACGAGGTTAAAGATGGCTGCCGATCCACCAGTCAGACTTTCTACTGGAGGGAGACAACAACAATCTCCTCTAATGTGAGCCCAATGAGGATGAGTTAATGTATCTTACCATTTGAAATTTCAATAAAAATGTGGTTAGTAGGGATATTTGTTTGCCCTAAAAATCTTTCCTTCATGTTCCTGCAGAGGTGCAAATTTGTGTTAGAAAGCCGGGGCAGCAAGAAGAAGTATACCTTCATCACAGAGAGCTCGAAGATAGCCAAATATCTGTGCAACCTCTGTTCAGCCCAACACAAGTTTAACAATGAGATGAATTCTCGCCAGCTCAGCCACAACCTGGTCTCAGGTCAGTTACTGCACCTCTTTTAGAAGCAGGCTAAAAACCCTGCGTTTTACTACAGTCTATGAATAACTTTGTTGTTGTTCTATGTTATGCTTTGGTTGGTGTGTGTTTGCGTGCGTGTGTTCTATATGTTTTTTTATATATATTTTACTCTGCACTAAGTTTTTATGTCACTTTTTTACAACGCACATTGTGTTACATTGATTTGTATGAAATGATCTGTACAAATAATGTTTTATTGATTACAATTGCCAAAGAGAGATTTTTGATTTGTAGAATTGTTATGTATTGTTGCCTTTTTCTCGGGAACATTAAAATGATAAAACTGAAACCCAGTCTTGTGGACTGTTACCACTCCTCCATATTTTTTTGCATTTACTTCCAGAGGAGAACAGTGTGCATTATGCGGCAGTGTGTCGCGCTCAGAGCAGCCGGCTTAAGTCCTCCTGTTCAGAAACGCCACAGGATGACAGCGGTCAGAACACGCCTCAGGATGAGGCCCTGAATAAGCTGTGTGATGACGTCACAGCCAGGATCGAGGCCCGCATTAAACAGCAGCGCCTCAATGAGCAGAGGTACTTAGTCATCCAGCAGCTCATATTGCTCTAATTTCAGTTCTTCTTCTGCTTTTTCCAAACCAAGCAGCAGAAAAAGAACTTCCTGTTCTCAGAGGACACAATTGTGTGATCACTCTATTACTATTATTACATTGGTTTTGTGTGTTTCTTCTGCAGTACCTGCTCCATCAGTCAGCGCAGCAGTCCTGGTATGCGTTCCCCAGCCAGCTCCCAGAGGAGCGGATCTGAAGCACCCTCTGGCTCCCCAGCAGCCAGAGGTATGTTGACCCTCCTGTTGTCCTGTTTACAAAAACTTTCTATATCAGAACTATGACAAAAGAACTTTGAAAAAAGTGACAAATGTTGAAAAAAAAAATCAACAAAAACATTATTTTTTTATTGCTGAAAAAGTGACAAAAAAACATCAAAAACATTGGAAAAAGCAACGAAAAAATTGGTAATTATTTTTTTTTACTTTAAATTAATAAAAAAAGTGACAAAAAATATGAATACAATAGACAAAAACATCGAGAAAAGTGTAGAAAGGAACAACAAAATGTTGAAATTTCAACCCAGAAAAAGTAAAAGTGGCAGGTCGACGGTGAAGACAACACAAGAGTTAAGTAGACCCCCTGATTTTCTACCAGAAAGTAGCAACAACATTAACACATTATCTGCAACTCCTTCCATTGCCTAAAGAGCTGAGGATTGAGGGGAACTGGACTTTGGTTTAAAACTTAGAGAAGAGTTCCGGTAATACTTTACTTGAAGGGATTTCCATAAGACTGACATGAAACTGTCATAGCTATGTCCTGACACCTGTCCTGAACATGAAGGAATCTTAATGAATGTAAGTGACTGAATGGCATTAAGTGTCATTTGGTGTATTATGGCACTTTTATTGCAAGGTTGACATTGTTTGAGACAAAAATCCCTGTGTTATGACAAGTTGACATTAACCAAGACATCATTATGTTATTACTATATCCTACTACTATATCATAGCAGGCCCAGTTATGTAACTTACAGAAACTCTCAATGTGTCGACATTACATTATCATAAGCGGTTAGTTTTTATGTTTGCTGTCATGAGACCATTATAATTGTTTCATGAATATTTTCCTTGATCGCAAGTAAATTGAAACCATATGGACTTGTCATTAAAGATTTCATGAAGTTTAATTACACAGTCAAATGCTTTCAAACAGGAATGGTGTCATGGATATTTTCCTTGACCTATTCTATGTAGTCTATAGAGGCAATTATGCTAACCATTGATAATCGTGAATTATTCTAATTCTCCAGTATATGCGAGCTATATTAATGTTATAACGCCAGATTGAACAGATACCTTTACATGTGACGAACAGATAGCTTTACATGTCGCTCAAGTAACCGCTAACTGCTTCTAACTGTATTTAGCCAGTTAGCTCAGGTAGCCTTTTAAATGTCCTGTTAGCTAACTCAACCCCAGGGGTGCATGGAGCCAAACCCAGCAAGAAAACCACCTCGGTACTCCCTGTCGTCAAACTGGCCTTTGTCGCTCTGTCTCATTCCCTCCAATGTTAAAACCAAACACTTATGACACACAGTTTAATGTGATGTTAACACATAAAGCTTATTAGTTTTTCTAAGTTTGATAATTGGGCTCATTACGACGTATGTCTACAGACTATGTTGTCTTGCTTAATGACTAGTAGTTAACACAGACATCTTAAACAATTTCAATTTTGTATTAAAAGTGTCAAACAGAACGACACTTAATAACAGCAGTCATAAACATTCATAAAGAATCCTTCATGTTCATGACAGGTGTCATGTCTGTCTTATGAACACAGCTGCAGATGAAGTTTTAACGAGTTGCCAACTGCTGAACTTTTTGTAGCCATCACATTTCCTCACATATGTGATTTAGTTTCATGAATAATTCAATGCTTGCCGTAGTTGATTAGATGAGGCACTTTGAAAATGTCACTGCTATACCACATGAATGATGGATGATTGATGAATGCATCACTTTAGGATGAAGTTACATTTTTAAACGTTGATCTGTTATTTTTTGTGTCCCCCAGAAACCCCAAGAAAACTAAGGTCATCGTCAAAGAGAGAAGTCGTATGTGTTACGTTAAAGAAAGACCCAAAGCTTGGCCTGGGTAAGCAAATCACACTTTATTACACAGCATATACATAGAGACACCAAGAGGAATTGTTACTATTTTGACATAACAGTATATACAGGCACTAGTCTACCACTAAGTCATGCTTAGGATGGGTTATAACAACCGTTTTTACTAATTTTAAACGTTACTGTATTGGTTTAAATTTGAGTGCATGTTGTTTTCATAGGGTCACCACATTACTCACAGCGAAAATACATGAACAAAGCTCATAGGGATAAATCTTTTAGATCACGTAATCACTCCGACAGTGCATATGTAAAGCAATGAATGATTCAGAATCTATTCTTGACACGTCTGTGGTTTGTGTTCACACAGGTGTAATGATAGTCGGAGAGGACGCCATAGGCCATTATGACTTGGGCATCTTTATTGCTTCCATTGTGCCTGGTGGACCTGCTGATAAGGACGGACGCATCCGACCAGGTAAAGAATCATTTGGACATTGTTACTATACCCTTAGCAACACTGTGTACAAGGCATTACTGAATTCTCATTTTGCTTTCTCATTTAGAAATCAAACCTTTACCAACACAGCAACTAATAAGTGCTTCTAATCATTTCGCAAGTGGCAGCGGCCTTTATGTTTAGCCTACGCTGAACCCTTGTGTTGTCTTCCCTTTGACCATGAAAAACATTTTCCCCCTTATCTTAATGTTTTTCTTGCTTTTTACAAAGTTTTACTATGAAGTTTTTGTATTTTTTTTTTTTTTTTTAAGATTTTGCCGCTTTTTCCAACATTTTTCATCCGTATTTTGACTTCCTTTATTTTAGATATTAAAAAAAACTTTGAAAAGTCAAATTTGACTCGAAGACAACATGAGGGTTAAATACGGTTAATCTCATTTTGGTGCAGACTCTTCTAGAGCCAAAGCTAACAATGACTTTCATTGTCGATTATTTTCTCAATTAATCGATTTGGTTGGTCTATAAAATGTCAGAAAATGGTGAAACATGTCAATCATTTTTTTTCCACAGCCCAAGATGACATCCTCAATTGTCTTATTTTGTCCAAAACTCAAAGAGATTCAGTTTACTGTCATAGAGGTGTAAAGAAACTAAAACATGTTCACCTTTAAGAAACTGCAATCAGAGAATCTTCCCTTTTTTGTCATTAAAAATCATCTATGCAGACTTCTCATTTATGTCCAACTATTTCTTTTTCTTTTAAATCCATCCAAACGTTTTAAAGAAAACGGATACAGAGAATGTAAAATGCAAAGGAGGACAGACAGAGTATATGTTTGGGGGACCAGAGTGAATTCATCACAGGCCTTCCCCTTTAGGGTCACACGTGGGTTTAGAGGTAGAGGGGAGGTTTTCAAACTCCACTATGACCGGACACTATGTCACTGTTTCACTGTGACCTTTGCCCGCAGGTGGTCGACTGATCTCTCTGAACCACATCAGCCTGGAAGGCGTCACCTTTAGCGAGGCAGTAGAGGTCATGCAGAGCTGCCCTGAGGAGGTGCAGCTCATTGTCTCGCAGCCAAAAGGTGATCTGTGTGTGTGTGTGTGTGTGTGTGTGTGTGTGTGTGTGATAACACTGTGGCTGTCAACCTTGCCCTTCCTTATATTTGGCCTATGCTACTGATGTTTTAAATGACATGTAAAACATGAGATTTCCGTTCTCTTCTTTGTGCTGCTAACTGCCTTTTCTGTGTTATTTGTTTGCATGGGTGCATTGGGTTGCTCTTTATTGTTATATGCAGTATTATGTTGAACATTTTTGTGTGGTTTTATTCAATTTAATTCAATTCAATTTTATTTTATTTATAGTATCAATTCATAACAAGAGTTATCTCAAGACACTTTACAGATAGAGTAGGTCTAGACCACACTCCAGAATTTACAAGGACCATACAGTTCTAGTAGTTTCCTCCAGAACAAGCAACAGTGCGACCGTATATATTATATCATCATCTCACTCAATTGTCTTTGTGCAAATGTCAGTTCATGTTGACTCATTTGTAAAATGATATTTATATATCAGAATTTATAAATGCAGTGTATATACACCATTTATAAATTCAGATTCTGATAAATATAAATACTTATTCATGCAAAGAGTTAGAGAGAAGATTTTTTTCCACTCTTGTGCTTGTATGTTAAATATGAAGCTACTGGCCAGCAGCCCTTAGCTTAACTTAGCTTAGCATGAAGACTGGAATAAGTGGAAACAGTTAACCTCGCTCTGTCCAAATGTAACAACTACACCAGCACCTTGAAATTTTAGTAAGTTTAACTTTTTTTTTTTTTATCCGCACAAAAACTTGGGTGTAACTACCACCGTATCTTTTGTTCAGTCTTTGTGCTAAGCTAAGCTAACTGGCTCTAGCTTCTTAAGGGGCCAGTATACTCCACCAGACCAAATTGTTCCCCTTATGTTTCTGAGTTATGGCATCAAATGGCTGTAAAAATGTTTTTTTTTTGCAGAACATTACGATGTCACAGGGAAGTTGACCTTTTGGTTAAAAAATTCCATCACTTCATCATTTTATCCAGTTAGACATTTGTGTGAAATGTAGTCAGAATTAGCATAAGGCATAAAAAAGTCCTACTGTGAGTCAACTTTTTCAATATGTTCTACCTCAGTATTTTGAGGTAAAGCATTAACTAGCTTTGTTTTTTATCCACAGTGGGCCTCAGTCCCAGCAGCGTGTTGGGAAATTATGAGTCCCAGACCACACTGACGACGGACGGCCGATCAGGAGACGACAGCTCCGATGAGATTGTTTCGGTCATGATGACGCCAAAGAACAGCAACAGGCTTCACGTCCCCCCCCGAGAAGTACGAGTCCTCGGTTCACAGGTAGGATCGTGGTGATGGTTTAGTTGTTTTTTCGGCAGTATCTTAATATATAATAATTTAAAGGCTCCTTAAGTAAACTATAACATTTAAGACCCCACATAGACAGCCAGAATTAATGTTAGCAATAAAAACAGCATACTGTACTTCCTATAGAAGTCCTTTTCTTTATCTAGTGATGGTGATTTTTTACTTGTGACTGTTAATATCTGTGTGAATGCATTGATCAATGGGTAGGTTTGTATGCCGTCAGGCGTGCAGAGAGACAGGACTGAAGTGAGCGTTGTTTCTGTCTGTGTTGGTTTCAGAACAGCTGCTCTCTGTCTCCCCCTCTAAACTGTGTGAAGCCAAGGGAGATTACTGTGGAGCTCAGAAAGATATCAGGAAGTCTGGGAATGAGCATCTCTGTGAGTTCATGAAATGTTTTGTAGAAGATGTAGTCATGAACGATACTTGGGCCGAAATGTTGCATTACATCTACGTTGAATTACATTTAAAAATTACAGTTTTTGACAATGTGTGAAATGTTGCCAAACGGAACACAGAAACAAATGTCATTACGAGTAGAGTCCCATGACCCTTTCAATGCGGTTTCTAGGGATGTACCCAACTCAGAATTTTGTCACTTGAATCAGATTTGGCTGTTTTTTTTTTATCTCTGCTGTTCTAGAAGGAACTACTCAGCAAAAAAGGAGGTCATGGTCAACGTCATTTATCATTTTCACAAATTATACAAAATTGTCCAAAGGACCATTGCATCAACTGTGCAGCAGATACAGCAAATAAAAAGAAATGTTGAGTTTAAGTTATAAAAGGGCACTGAGAATAAAAAGTATTACTTATTAAAGTACACACGATAAATTAGGGTAGATGCAAAAAGCAATGAAAATAAGATGGAAAAAGGTATAAAAAAAATCAATCATACAAACACGAAGTCAAGACTTTGTCAGGCTTGTTGTCAGACACCAAACAAGATGAGGACCACAAAAGCGTCACGTTCAATGGTTTATTAAAGGGTTGGGGGGTATGGGAGTGCCAGAGGTGCCGGGAAATCCAAAAATCAGCACATGTGTAGATCCCCAGTAGAGAGCAGGAGCTGGATGGTCCGAGAAGTCCGGAGCAGGAGAACACAGAAGCAATTAAGCGGATCCGGGATCAGTAGAGTCAAAAAGGATTTTCCCAAAACAGGCAGGTGACCGGTACTGGTAGAAGACGATCTGACAAGTGAGGACTGAAAAACAAGGCATTATATACAGGACTTGATGAGTGGTGAATGCAGTGCAGCTGGTAGGTAATGAGGGTGAGGCAGAGCAGAGCAGAAACAAGTGAAAGTCATCAAACGCCAATCAGCGTGTTACCAGGCAGAGAGAGGGCTCACGACACTTGTACATTCCAACAGGATGGTCTACGCCCTGATCTCTTCATACTGTCCACATAAGATAGAAATGGTTGCCATAGGAGACAGAACTTATCAGCTGAGCCTTTGATAGTGTACTTTTTTTTTTCTAGTTGGAGAATTTGGAAAAGATCTCTGATCCAGTGAATATGGGATGGTGGAGATACTTGCTTTACCAAGATTAGGCGTCTGGCTACTAAAGAAGTGAAAAATATTTGACTAATTTTCCTTATTTTGTACAGACTACCAATTAACGTTTTTGTGAACTGTTAATCTTTTGGAAGGAATATAGGCAAGGTGTTTAGAGTGACAGCAACGGTCACGTAATGGTAATAGTAAACAAGCTAAGTTAGCCCTCCGAGCTAATGCGTACTATCAAGGCTAACGGCCGATCTGAAATGTGCAACAACATTTTTTGACAAAACTAGATATACAACTAAAGCAAGAGACTATATCGTATTAAGTTGCTGTGAGCCAGTGTTGTAGTCGAGTCACCAACTGTTGAGTCCGGGTCAAGTCCCCGGTGTTCAAGTCCAAGTCCAAGTCACCAAAGAGGAGTCGAGTCACCATGACCTGAGTTTGAGCCTGAGTTGGGTCCAGAGTCCAGAATAGGGAATAAGAAGAAGAAAATTGCGACTTGAGTCGGACTTGAGTTTAAGTCCAGGACTAAGTGCTCCATCATTGCCCATTACACATAAAGTAGTCACTGCTGCAAGCTGTGATCGCTCACTCTGCAGCTACTTTTATGGACCAAAGTGTGCATCCAAAAATATTTGGTTTTGGTGTTTACAACGCAAGAATAAGTAGTAAGCAGTAATTTGAAGAAGTATTCAGATCTTTTACTCTAGTAAAACTACTAATACCACAATGTAAAAAAAACTCTAGTTACAAGTAAAAGTATGTAGTATCATCAGGAAAACTTAATGTATTAAAAGTTAAAGCAAGCAAAGCAGAAAAATCCCCAATCCAAACGGTTCTGTAATTAATTGGCTAATCACTTCAACTGGACTCATAGGTCCATACATTGTTGGGTAGTTTAATTATGTTTTGTGTGCAAACTTTCTTCATTTGTAAAGAAACTATTTACCAGAGTTGTCACATGAATGTAGTAGAGTAAAAAGTACAATTTTGCTGTTTGAAATGAAGTAGAAGTAGAAAGTGGAATCAAAGGAAAAGACTCATGTAAAGTAGCTCCAATTTGTACTTAAGTACAATGCGTGAGTAAATGTACTGAGTTATATTCCACCACTGGTAGAAAGAAAAATTAATTAAAAGCATTAAAAGGAATGAACAGTTAGGGTAATTAGTACAGCAGCTCATCTCCAGCAGTAGGTCACAAAGTCTGCTCTGCACAATCTGATCTGACAAGATTAGCGAGGGTGACAGAGGTCAGCCCGTGTTACGTCACACTGCTCATCACTACTTTGAACGGAGCTGCTACAAATACTGAAAGCATTTCTTTGCATACATCAGAATATCAGATATATTTTGAATAGGGCTGAAGGATTTGGCGGAAATAATCTAATTGGGATTTTTCTGCCAAATATTAAAATTACAATTTGATTAGCATCGTAAGCATAATAACAAGAGACATCATCGAACTGCTCAATATTCCATGCAAGGATAAGAACATATACTGTATATCTTGAACATGTACTGTAAGATATGAATTGTCTAAGATATGAATCTGTCTTCATCATACCTAGAGATAGGCATGAGGACCTTTCCATAAAATCATCTTGAAATAAAACCATGCCAATCTCTAGGTATGGTGAAGGGTATGGTGAAGGGAACTTTATCAGGATGCATAGTATCCTGATCCATGAAACAAATGGCTTTTAAAAATAAAAATCTGCCTGTCTCTATGGGAATTTAACATAGGAGTGTGTATACTTATGCCCCCTGTATTTTAAGGAAGAACAATTATGTATTTATTTACAATACATTATTCATTCACAAAGAAAATTGGTGTCCTTAAAGGTTGGATTTATTAAATAAGGTATTAAAATCCAAAAGATGATTTTATTATTCCTCTTTTTAGTCAATTTAAGCATGGGT
The DNA here is from genome assembly GCF_008692095.1 of Etheostoma spectabile. NCBI lineage: Eukaryota > Metazoa > Chordata > Actinopteri > Perciformes > Percidae > Etheostoma > Etheostoma spectabile. The sequence goes on from NC_045753.1 coordinate 6,919,854, forward strand.
GTGTAAACGTATGCAAGCCACTGTATCTTATGAAATTACAGTAAATATAATAATAACAAGGCTGAATAAAAAATGTTAAGCCAAATGTCAGTTCAAACTAAATTTTCACATTTGATTGTTTGCCTTCTTCACGGTTGGGCGCTCACATTCTTTCAAATCCTGATTTTGATTTGAAAAGGATTAATTGTTAAGCCCTAGTACTAGTTTAGAATGAAACTTGTTGTCACTGATTGTCATCAGGGTGGTATCAACACCAACCTTCCGAATGGAGGAATCTACATCAGAAGCCTTGTCCCGGGAGGGCCAGCTGAGAGAGACGGACGTTTACATGCAGGTATTACAGCTAAATATCACATCCAACAGGGTTTAGGTCTTAGGTCTTTTCAAACTGGTTTTAGAAATGGTACGTTTGATCTGTTTACAGTCATTCAAGGCTTCCCCAATGAGGCCACCTATTGATTTTTCACAGAGCCGAGTCTTTTAGCACTTTCTAAATCTGATTGTGAGACAGCCCTAAGCATCCTGAGGTCATCGGAGGGTTAGAGTCCATCCATCTAAAATGAAGAAGGCTTTATGTGTTGCTCATATATAAAGGCTCAGTAATTCTTCATACAGTACAAATAATGAGTAGCATATAACACAATACATTAAGGAAAAAAACACAATGTAGGGTAGAATATTAGTACGTCCTTATTTTTTTTAACTAAACAAAATATTAGCACAAAGCAAATCAGTTCTTTTTTGGGGGGAGGGGGCATTTTTGGCCTTTAATTTTGCCCACACAGCACATAATTGAATGTCACACTTTAAATTTTTAATTTTGAGCATCTTCCCCGGAGCCATAACAGCTCCCTAAATGGACAAACTGTTGTCAACACCCATTAAGATTGGGACATTCCGCTGTGTAGACGTTGGCATTAAGCTGATGCTTTCAAGAGAGAAAGAGGGATATCACAAGCCAGAAATGGAAAATAAACAACAAAAAAACTAACCTTAACTTTCTGCACAAATATAACACTAACTGAAAGAATTAGATTATGAAAATATAACTGATTAATATATAATGAATCAGTTTGTTTTAGGGATAAGATTACTGGACGATTATCGATTATCTCGGGCAGTTTGCAGACTATCTGTATCAGTTGATAAAGTTAATGAATTAAAAAGTGTGCTACTTTGGCTCTCCAACAGCCTGTCACATTCACTGAGTGTGACTTAATGTCCCGCCCACAACACTGTCTGACTGTCTGTTACTGGGCATTATGTTGAAAGTTTCTACTGTATTAAAAAAGTAAAGTTTTTTGTTGGCGTTTGTAACACTCCAAAAATCTTAATTTTGACTTTTTCATTTTCACTTTCAGTTTCATTAAGTACTAGTAATCTGTAATCCTTTAAAAACCAATATCGGTCGATCCCTACTTTGTGTATCCGTCTCAACCCTTCTCTATTACAGGTTACAGACTGCTGGAGGTGGATGGGATCAGCGTCCAGGGCTTCACCTACCAGCAGGCCGTGGAGTGTCTGAGGAAAACTGGGGAGGTAAAAAATGACATGTGACTGATGTTGTATTATGACAAGACCATTAGAGACCAATGATTTAAGTGTTTTTTTGTTTGCAAACCTAAAACTGTGATCTCTGGTTTGTATTCCTTCTGATCATATTCTTGTTGTTCCCTCTCCTCTTTTCTAGGAGGTAACCCTGGTTGTGGACAAAGAGTTGAGGAAACTCCCCAGGGTCTCTCTGGTTGCAGACAACATCAGCAGTGAATCCAGTCAGAGCATCTGTCCAGCTACCAGCCGGCTGAGGATCAACAGCTGCTCGGCCATTACTACTGCGTCGAACAGCATCTCTGACCGGCCCAGGGACTACAGCTTTGTCACTGACGGTAGGAAACCTCAGTGTCTAGGGCTGGGACCAGATGCTTTTGTCCAAACATGGGTGCAGAATAGATTTGTATTGTGATTGTCATTCATGGTGATTCTAACCCTCCTGTTGTCCTTGGGTCAAATTTGACCCATTTTGAAAAAGTTTCTGTATCAGAAATTTGGGTTTCTTTCAACCAAATTGTCAGAAACAATGACATGGATGGTTCCCTACAATGATCATAACAAGTAAAATAAAACAATCAGTTCACCACTTTCATTACATTTGGTTTAATTCAATTTTATAGCATTGAAAAAAAATGATAAAAGAACGTTAAAAAAGTGAAAAAAATGTCTGAAAAAAAACACAAAAACTTCAAAAAGCAGCGAAAAATATGATAAAAACATTGGCCAAAGTGACACAAAACTTGGAAAAAGTGACAAAACGTTAGGAAAGCGACAAATAGTGACCAGATATTTAAAAAAATTTCCCAGAAAAACTAAAGTTGCATGATCGATGTTAAGTCAACACATGGGCTAGAAGTATAGCGTTTCCATCGTATTGAATATTGCGATTTCTTTCTTTTTAAAACAAAATGTACTAATACTCTTTAAGATACAATATATCATGAGACATTTCTAAAAACTTTAAAAATAAGGCACATCACATGTCGGTCAGTCAGTCTAACACTTATTTAATTTGTAAAGAAGAACATAACATGTGTTTTATGCATTTATTGCATTTTCTGCTTTTGGTCTGTTTTGCTGGAAACTGATGTGAGTCGCCTTAGGTTTTTAATTTTATGGAATTGGTAAAAGAATAATAAAAAACATACAGTGGTGTGAAAAAGTGTTTGCCCCCTTCCTCATTTCCTGTTCCTTTGCATGTTTGTGTCCACAACTTAGTGTTTTCGGAACATCAAACCATTTAACAATAGTCAAGGACAACACAAGTAAACACAAAATGCAATTTGTAATGAAGGTGTTTATTATTAAAGGTGAAAAAAAATCCAAACCATCATGGCCCTGTGTGAAAAGGTGATTGCCCCCTAAACCTAATAACTGGTTGGGCCACCCTTAGCAGCAACAACTGCAACCAAGCGTTTGCGATAACTGCAATGAGGCTTTTACAGCATCCTGAGGAATTTTGGCCCACTCATCTTTGCAGAATTGTCCTAATATTCATTACATTAAGGGTTTTCGAGCATGAACACCCTTTTAAGGTCACCACTACATCTCAATAGATCAGGTCAGGACTTTGGCTAGGCCACTCCAAATTCTTCATTTTGTTTTTCTTCAGCCATTCGGTGGTGGACTTCTGTTGTGTTTAGGATCATTGTCCTGCTGCGAACCCAAGTTTGTTTCGCTTGGTACATAAACAGATGGTCGGACATTCTCCTTCAGGATCTCTTGGTAACAGCAGATTCATATTTCCTTTTTCACGGCAAGTCTTCCAGGTCCTGAAGCAGCAAACAGCCCCAGACCATCACACTACTACCCTATTTTACTGTTGGTATAATGTTCTTTTTAATAATGCATTGTTCCTTCTATGCCAGATACTTGGACAACACCTTCCAAAGAGTTCCACTTTTGTCTCATCGGTCCACAGAAGTATCCCCAAAAGTCTTGGGGATCACATGATGTGTTTGGAGAAATTGAGACGAGCTTTGATGTTCTTTTTGCTCAGCAGTGGTTTTCCCCTTGGAACTCTGCCATGCAGGCCATTTTTGCCCAGTCTTTTCCTGATGGTGGAGGCATGAACGCTGACCTTAACTGAGGCAAGTGAGGCCTGCAGTTCTTTGGACGTTGTTGTGGGGTCTTTGTGACCTCTTGGATGAGTCGTCGCTGCACTCTTGGGGTAATTTGGCGGGGCCGGCCACTCCGGGGAAGGTTCACCATTGTTCCATGTCTTCGCTATTGTGGATAATGGCTCTCACTGTGGTTCGCTGGATTCCCAAAGCTTTGGAAATGGCTTTTAACCCTTTCCAGACTGATGATCTCAATTACTTTCTTTCTCTAATGTTTCCTGAATTTCTTGGGTCTCGGCATGATGTTTAGCTTTTAAGGATCTTCTGGTGGACCTTACTGTGTCAAGCGCTCCTATTTAAGTGTGCCTTGATTGTGAACAGGTGTGGCAATAATCAGGCCCGGGTGGGGCTGAGAAATTGAACTCAGGTGTGGACAACCCAGTTATAGTATGTTTTAAACAAGGGGGGCAATCACTTTTTCACACAGGGCCATGATGGTTTGGTTTTTTTTTCACCTTTAAAATAAACACCTTCATTTCAAATTGCATTTTGTGTTTACTTTGTGTTGTCCTTGACTATTGTTTAAATTGGTTTGATTTCCAAACACTTAAGTGGACAACATGCAAAGGAACAGGAAATGAGGAAGGGGGCAAACACTTTTTCACACCACAGTAGATTCTGAGGAAAAGAATCGTTTGATACAAAAATCATGATACATACATGAATCCATGTTTTCATCCACCTCTATTACTTTAGGTTTAGGCCAATGGACCTTTAATTTAAGTGAACAAAATACATACTGTATAAGAAACATACAGTTTCTTATACATACTATATAAGAATCAAAATCAGAATCAGCTTTATTGGCCCGGTTTGCGTAAACAAACAAGGAATTTGACCTTGGTTTATGTTCACTCACTTAACGTACAGTACAAAGAATAAAAACAGGACAGTAAAAAATATAAAAATACTTTTAAGAATACAGTATAACCATAGAATTGACAAATTTACAAGAAATATACAATTATAGAGAGGGATGGATCAGGCAGTATCAGTATAGTCAGAGATTTAACCCTCCTGTTGTCTTCGGTTCAAATTTCCAAAAAGTTTCTTTAATTCACTACTTTCATTGAATATGTCAGTGAAATGAATTTGTCAATTGTATAGTATTTGGAGAAAAATCAATTGGTAAAATAACTTTAAAAAAGTAACAAATTTAAAAAAAAAGAGAAAAATGTCAATAAAGTGACAAAAATGTAAAAAGAAGGTGACAAATGTAAAAAAAAAAAAGCTTTGAAAATGTGGGGGGAAAAACATGAAAATTTCAAAAGGCTCAGAAAAAGTCGACAAATGTTGGAAAAGTGACAAAAACATTGGTGGAAAGCCACAAAAGGGTTGAAAAAGATGGAAAAAAAACCTTTGTATAGGTAATATATTAGTAACAATGTTTGTAGTTGTAAAATTGAAATATACATGAAGTAGATGAGCAGAACAGTGAACGCCAAGGATATCTTTCTGGGAACCCATATTGAATACAAATGGATCAGTGTGCAGTTCCCTCACAGAGACAGAACGTTATGTCACAAAAATCTACCAAGGAAGAACCTGCGTGTGGGAGCCTGTGAGCTCTAAGCTGCGTTGTGCATTAATAGCCAGGTTAGTCTGGTGACTTCAAAGTGAACCTTCACACACTTTCTTCTCTTGGTTCTGATCTTCCTTACTGACCTTCTTCTTTTTATTCCCCCTGGCCTCCTTTATCCTTCGGCCTATATCTGTCGGTTCACATCTCTCCTCTTTCATGTTTTAACTAGAGCTGTCAATAAATATTATACAAATATTT
>NC_045753.1:6925314-6945254 GCF_008692095.1 Etheostoma spectabile
TTTTTTGGGGGGGGGGGCTTAATAGACAGGACAGCTAGATGAGAAAGGGGGGAGAGACTGGGATTACATCCAGGAGATTGTCGCAGGTTGGGCTCAAACCCTAGAACTCTGCGTCAAGGCACAAACCTCTAAGTATATGTGCGCCTGCTCTACCGACTGAGCTATTGCCATGAATTAATCACGCGGTTTGTATATGCATACGCATATGTATATATACCATTGGGAATCAATTATCACCACAGAATCTCATAGCAGTGAGTGTTTCCCCCAAAAAAGTTGTTTAGCCCGGTTGCAAGTGTCTTTTTTGACTTGGGCCCGGCTGGGGGCCAGTCACACACTGATGGCAGCATTAATGTAGAGCCCAATAGTTTCTGTGAAAACCGAATCGTGGATAGAATTGCTAAATTGAGAATTAAAAAAAAAAGCTACAAGACTAAAAGCTAACTGCAGGTTTGAAAATAGTTTCCTAAGTTTCCAACTGAGCTGCCTCGTTATAACTGTAGTAGTTTAAAAAAACATATTAAAATACATTAAAAAATAATTCCCAGTGGCTTAGGCCTGGTGGGGGGCAACTCAGGCCCGGTGGGCCACCGGGATTGCAATGCACTGGGGGAAACCCTGGCAGTGTTTCTCTTACTATTAATTATTGTTTTTTAAATTTGAAGTCACATATTAAAATCAACACTACGTAACTCTTAGCACGAGCTGTAGTCCCAGTGAGACGACCTGTAGGGGGACCAAAGCGGCGGGTCCCACAAGCTGTAGTCCCAGTGAGACAACCTGTGGGGGGACCAAAGAGGTAAAATTTACATAGTGTTTAAATCTCTCCAATCTTAATCCCTCTACAGTGTATGCAGCTCTTTGTCTGTAGTTCAACAAAGACCATGTTGTGCACATCAATGCAGTTGCTGGTGCATGACAAAAAAGTAGTTTTAGTCGCACAATGTTTTGGCCCATAATTTGGCCTTTCCTCACACCAGAGGAAACGCTGTGTGCCATTGTGTGCCTCATTTTGCACTATTAATGTATTTTTTCGGAGCATTAAGCTGTTGTGTGGACTTTATCTTCTCTGTCTGTAGTCACCGCTCTGTAGTCTCACTGAATGCCCCGCCCACAGCTCTATCTGATTGGTTACACGTCATGACAATCAACACCACTGGAGGCGGCTGTGCCTCTGGCGGTCAGAGCTGCGCCGGTGAGCAAGGCGAAGGCCGAGCGGAGCTGTTTTTTAAACGTTTGCAGTGGATATTACTATATTTGCAGCACAGTCCTCTATGTTGAAGTTACAAAAATACCCAGTGTTTCCATTGGCAATGTTTGGACGACACAGAGAAGCCCAATAGTAGTTACTGAATGTTCAGTTCAGTGTCAATTTATTAAATTGGTAACCTAAAATTAATACAAGACGTGAGGACAAAATAGCCAATGTCCGTTGACACCTCATCCCTCCAAATGTCCCTCTCTTTTACGTAACTTAATGTTTGTATCTGTTACGGACAACTGAATACAAGTTTGACTTCAAAATGGTGTTATGATTGATTTTACTGTTGCCTTTCATCATATCTACAGAAGGATGAAGAGGGCATGCAAGTAATGATTTCTTTATCTTGACTCTGAATTTATTTATTTTTTAATCTTGATATAACAAGCCTTAATTTTTTGTTATGACCAAAACAATTGTTCTGTGATTAATCGGTTCTGACCATATTTTAAGTGGACACATTTTTATCTAACTATTTTTAAAGCTCCTCTTATGTGATTAATGATAATAATAACAATAAAACTACCAAATGAGGCCAACTGCTAAAAAAATGTAGTTTCTTAAAGGAAACTATGTTTGAGGAAATATGTTAATTTATTTAACAGTTGAGAGTTTGACACCCCTCTTATAATCCATATGGTGAATATATGGCTACAGCTAGCTGCCAATTAGCTTAGCTTAAAACAAAGACTGGAAACTAGTGATGTACTGCAATATTTGGTATTGATCCAATACCAAGTAAATCCAGGGCCTGTATTGCTGATACTGATACCGTTCCTTGCCGAGTCTACTTTGCAGTGGCACCGTGGCTCAATTGTTATTGGTTTAAAGAAATAAACCAGAGCACATTTTCCTCCTATTGCGTAACGATGTGTGGACTCCCCAGACCCTCATCCGCAGCGCTGTGGCTATTAGGGGTGGGGGAAAAAAAATCGATACAGCATAGTATTGCAATATTTTCAGTGGCAATATTTTATCGACGATATACAGATCTTTTATTATATATGTGTTGGTCAGTTTGTCTGCTTGACAATCCCATTTTGCAGCAATAAAGTGAGATAAACAAACAGAGAAATAATTCTTTTTAGATAAAACGATGTTGACAAAATCCTTTGGGGACTGTCATGGGGCTAGCCCATGCCTTCATGTAAATCTGGGGTAGCTGTGGTATCATGCTAAGCTAACCTTTGTATGTCCAGAAATGGGAAGGTTAGTGTGAGCAGTAGCATGTGGGTTTGTCATTTATTTCAGTACTTGTCAAACGTAGGAATCATGTTTGGATAAAAGCAACACATCATAATTCAGTTCAAGTTATTATTTTAGTTTCATTCACCTGTTCTCATTGCAAGCAGGGGTCGAATTGGCAAACGGAATGATAAATTCTGGAGTAATTTATAGAGGGGAAGATCTGGAATGGCCCAAGTGTCAGCCAGTCCAGAGGGGTGTACAGAGTGTCTAGAGTTTTGTTGTGAGAACTTGTTCAGCATGTAACATTTCATTTTTGATGTTATTGTTGACATAGCGTGTAGTCATGAAGCCATAAAGGTTTGGGAATGCTGAATTAACACAATAGGGTTTGATTGATTTCCAATTAGCTTTGGTTTGTCTTGTAGGAGGGGCTTCTTCTATAAAGGAAAGAGGCTGAGGCTCCTCTGGGGGAGATGACTTTGGCCAGGAAGAGTGCAGTTGCTAGGGCCCCAACAGTCCGGGGCTTATTTAGCCTTTTTATTATTTTGTTTGATATTAGTTGGTGATAGTAATTTCCATAGTTAGTATTTAGTTTTCATGTTTTATTTTTATTTTTTATTTTTCAATAAGTCATTCTGGCAATTCTGCAATTCCTTGTGACTGCTGAAGAAATAAATCAAGTCACCAGGTGAAGAACTCCAGAGTCCAGTCCTTCTTCTTCCACTATGGGGCTAATCATTACAGGGACATCAGTTGAAATTGGGAAAAATTTGAAGTTGGAAAAAATGTTATGAATTGCAATATATCGCAGAATAACGTTAACGTTACAGTAGCCTACACAGTACAGCAGCAAAGACCCCCACGGGGGTTTAACAATCATATGACATGAGTTCCACCAATCAGAGGCACCACTTTGGGATTGTGAGATTCTTCGGGATTGTGGGTAATGAAGTACTTATCCAAGACATTGCAAGTAAAAGTCTCAAAACAAGGTTTGTGCCCTATGAACTTTTGGCGTCTTCATGAGTATATATTATCGCTTAGTCATGTCGTAGCTGGTTTTAAGTTCACCATCAACAGTTACGACTTTATGGCTTACACTTCAATTGTCAATGGAGAAATTGTATTGTATTTTTACTGCCGGAACCGGCTTTGGGCGGGACTGTTGAGGTCTACGTCCGTGCCTGGGTCTGTCTGAGGTTTCTCCCTAAAAGGAAGATTTCCTCACCACTCGATGTTTCTTCCCAAAGCAGAGTTTTTACTCGCCACTGTCACACGAAATGCTTGCTCTTGGGGGAATTACTGGAATTGTTGGGTCTTTGTAAATTATTGTGTGGTCTACATTAGGGATGTAACGATGTCAAAATCTCACGGTACGATACAATTTCGATATTTTGACCTCACTGTACGATATTTATTGCGATATTGTTAAATAGCTCACGATATTGTTAAATAGCTCACGATAGTGTTTGTGATGATAATAGCAAAAAAATACAGACATTTTTTCTGCTTTTGCCAGTCAACAGGCAATTTATTGTTGTATTTATGGATCATGACAACATAAAACGCTGATCACATAGTGCCTTTAAAGTGCAAGTTGTAGTCAGGAACATCAATATTCTGTTGATTGATTGAACTCAGCTTGGCCACTAACCTTTTAAATCCTTTACCATCTACAGCAGAAAAGGAACGTAAATCACACGCTCTGTATTCTGCGATGTACCTCGGGATTTCTTGAGCCCTTGCGCTGTTGTGTGGCATAGTTGTTGAAAATGCCTCCTTCAGGGTTTTTTGACCGGACAGGACATTCTTTGTGAGAGAATCTGCAAACTTTTCCGGATGATGAGTCGTCAGATGACTTCGCATATTGCTTGTGTTTCCCGTGTTGTATCGCGGTTTACTGTGGCAGTGCTTTGTCTGTCCACCACCTTCTCTCCTTTTGCGTTTTTTTGACACGGCGAAACCAAAATGTTTCCAGACATCTGACTTAAAAGCTGCCGGGGCTGGCACAATCTCAACTTCGGGGTTGTTTTCATCCTCACAAGTACCGCTATCGGCCATGCTGGCTTGCTGTGAGCTTGTGTGGACAGCGTGCCGCGTGCAATCCTATTGGCTTAAGAACGGTTGGTATGACGACGCAGCGCAAAGGATCATGGTCTATGTAGTTAACAATGATTTGTTCCGCGGGACTGTTTATTCCTCTTGCTTTTTGACGGACACCTGTCCTTTTATTGTAACCCAACCACGACGATATCGAGACAAGTTTACCACCGCGATAGCGCGATAACGTCAATATCGTTACATCCCTAGTCTACATAATACAATACCGTATTAAAAAATAGTTATGTCATGTAATCATGCACACACTGATTAAGACTTTATGCACATTGTTGGGACCATCTCTGAAGAAAGCTGGGTGAGATTTAGATGGTTTCAACAAGCTTTTCATTTATTTGGCAAAAAAAAGGAGATTGTGTATTGCCATCTACAGGAACCTATGTGCCTTTTTAGCACACAAAGATTGAAATGTTACAGATCAGTTGAAATAACTTGCATTTATCAAACTGCCAACTTCAATGTAGCTCTTTCAAAAATGGTATCCTTTAAAAGAAAAAGAGAGGAACTCTTAAAGCTCAGTCTTTTGAATAAGTCAGAATACGTTAAAGGTACCATGACATGGTGCTAATCCCAAATGTTGCATCCCTGCTTGTTTATGTTTAAGTTTAAATTGCGACGAGACAAAACTAATTAAATGAACATAATCTAATCAGCTTTATCTGACAACAGACAACACCCGGGAAGTAACTCTGACTAAAGGTGCCAATGGCCTGGGCTTCAGCTTCCTGATGTGCGAGCTGGATCCGCCCACTACGGACTTTGGAAGCCTGGTGTGGATAAAACAGCTTTTCCCCGGCCAGCCGGCCGAGCAGAGCGGCAAAATCCAGGAGGGAGACATCCTGTTGGCCATCAACGGCCAGTCCCTCAAGGAGATGTCCTATACGGTATGGGCAGTAGTAAATGAAGTTCATCCATTCGTCTTTACTAATATCAGTTAATCCTTGATTTGCTCATATGTGATAGGCGTACTTTTCTTTAATTTACTTGTTATCATTTGCACCAGGATGGATCAGTTTGATACATGACTGCACACAAGTTGAACTGAGCCTTTTGTCGTATTATAATCTGATACTGTCGGCCATCTTTAACATGACAGGTATGATGCAGTTCTGTGTCCTTATTGCAGGATAGTTTAGAACTGCACTGGTTGTCTATGGAAGGCCTCTAACCTGAACTGGTTCAATAGTCTGACCATATAGCACATACACTGTATCTGCATGGAAATATATCACTTTCTGGTTTTATTTTTAAACTAAGGCTGCAAAAGATTAATTTATTCATTATTTAGTTGTTAACGTTTAAATCAGTCTGCAACAGTCTGGTTTGAGTAATTTTATGACAATTTTATGGAAAAAAAAGTAAATTCTAAAGTTTTCTTCACTCCTCTCTGTGGCAGTAAACTGAATATCTTTGAGTTGTGTACAAAACAAGACTTATGAGGACATATCTTAGGCTTTGGGAAAGAAACATTTTTTACCATTTTATAAACCAAACAACCAATCGATTACCCAAGAAAATAGTAAGAATAAGAGTAAGTAAGTATAAGAATAAGAATGTAGTTAGTTGCAGCCCTAATTTGAAGTACTGTGGATTATTTTCTCTCATGCAATGGTCTAAATGTTGTTTTGAGGAGACTCAGATTATCAAGGAAATACTGATCCATCTACTTTTTTTGTAATAAGTTGGCATGGAAATTGTGCATTTAAAAAAATGTTGAAGAGCTGCTGCAAAACATCAGCCAGTTGTGGAATGTAACACATATTTATTCAAGTATTGTACTTAGTACAAATTTGTGGAAGTTGTACATTTGTACTTCACTTGAGTATTTTCATTTATTTCAACTTATATACTTTTTACTCCACTATATTTTTCTCAAACCTTTAGTTACTTGTCACATGACTATCTTTAATATTCCTACCGTCCAGTGAAAACCATGTATCCTCAAATTTGGTGACTTTGAATGTGAATTTTATTTGTTAAGAAATTGATTGTACTTACTAAACTAAATGAACTATTTAGAAACCGTCTTCATCAGCTGCAAAATGCAACGTCACAAAGCTGAGAACGGGGCCATTTTGTTGACGCCATGAAAAGTTGACTTCATGGAGAAAAACAAACATTTTCACAGGACTGCAGCACTACAAACATGATTATCTTATAGAATATGATGCATTGCTGTACATTAAACTACCCTCCAGAAGTGCAACACCTTAAACATCTACAGCAGTAAAATGCAACACATTAATGCAGAAGTAATATCTATCCAGAAACATCATATATCAATATATGATCGTAAAACAGTGGCAAGGAACCTTTTCCTGCACAATGAGTACTTTTTACTTTGCATACATTAACTACATTAAGCCAATAATACTTTTTCTTAAAGTGCTCATATTATGCTGTTTGGCTTTGTCCCTTTCCTTTTATTGAGTTATCTACTTTTGTGCACATCATAGATTTACAAAGTGAAAAAGCCCAAAGTCCCCCCCCCATCTCCAACAGAAAACACTGTTCACAAACTGCTCCAAACAGCTCTGTTGTAGTCCAGCCTTTACTTCAGAGACAAATGTGATGTCACTTTGTAACAGATGTTATAATGCTCGCCTAGCTGCTAGCGTGGCACACTCTCATGCTCTGCAACTGACATGCTAGCAGTACTCACTGCGCATGTGCAATTCCCAACAAAGTGAGATGCCTCACTCTGTAGCTAAAACAGAGAGCTCAACACATAGGGTGAAAAAAGGAGCTGCAGCAATGTGCAGTACAACAAATAGATGGGCCAAATCCCAAAGTGAGCCCTGAAGACTAAGGACTAAAGACTCACAGACTTAATTGATCTCAGGTCCTAAGTGAGTGAGTGTGTGAGGCCACACGGGCTCAGATAGGTACAAATGGGATCGGGACAGCACTTCACAAGATCACATGGTACCTTGGTGACGTTTAATAGCAAAGATGTTGCGGACACTTGCTGGTTTGGGTATTTTCCTTTTAAGTTTGATGCTTTCCACACGGCCGAGACACAGGTGACGGCTGCCTGATTCCAAACTTTTTTAAATTCATGATTTACAAGCTGGACAACAGGTCTGTTCCGTTCTGTGGTTGTGTGTCGGGCTGTTGTTTACGTTTGTAATTTCCGGATGTCCTTGCGGTCTCCGCGGTAAACGTTGCAACGCTTTGAACTGTGGGTAATTCCCTTTGGTGAAGACTGCATCAATGCAGACTCACGGAAAGGGCTCGGTAAGTGTGTTCTCAAACCCTCAAGCCTATTAAAATTTGACACTGGGACAATCCTAAGCCCTTAGGAATTCCGCGGGAACGCACACCAAAGTCTTTGAGTCTGTGAGTCCGGACTTTGGGATTGGTCCAAGGTGTTTTCTGAAAATGAAACCACATAAACCTATTCTAGTACGACCTCTAATTACAAATATGAACCTGAAAATGAGCATATGTGCACTTTAAGTTAGATTTAAAATGCATGACATGGGAGCGCTTTAGTTTTCACAGTGCTCTTACTCTGCACTGTATCTTTTATTTTTGTATTTCATGTCTGTCGTATTCTAGCTGTTTTTATATTTTTTATTGTTTTTAATTGCTCGTTGATGTGTTATGTAAAGCCCTTTATATTGCCTTCATGTTGCTAAAATGTGCTACTCAAATGCCTTGCTATTAAAAGTTCACTTCTCTGTCTCTAGAGGGTGCTAAAGTTGTTCAAGGCTTCACCACCCGAGGTCCGACTGACTCTCAGTCGGCCCCCACCAGGTACACACACACACACACACACACACACACACACACACACACACACACACACACACACACACTCACACACTCCTCACCTATTTGTCTGTTTTCTGTAGGGATCCTTCCCTCCATTGATCAGTTTACTGGCACATGAGCGATGTCACAGTGTCATATAGCACCAGCATCAAGGGATGCTCTGAAGCAGCGTTGTTCTTCCTGATCAATGGTGACGGAGACGGAGGACATATTGAATGACAGGGGTGTTTGGATCAGTGAGCTAACGGATCTCATCAATAGACTCCGACACTGCTGAAAGGTCAGTGATGTTCCACAGTGTGACATGACGTCATAGCACGTTCTGACCAAACAAGATTTTTAACTATAGAGGGTTGCCATATCAGATTTTCATCTCTTATTATTTTACATAATACAACATATAAAACCTACAATTCACAACACCAACATTCCCCCGATGTTTGAACCCTCTTGAACTGTCTTTTAGTTTTTTAAAGTTCTTCTTTTTTATTATTACAATGTACAGGTTTTAATACACCAACTAGTTTTTATTTGTTTTAAAAACCTGATCCAAAACCTTAAGACTTGCCTGTTTTATTGTTTTGTGAAATAGTTTTAAAAGTGCTATATAAGTAAAGATTATGTACCTCAAGTAAGTAAGTAAGTAAGTAAGTAAGTGAGTGAGTTAGTAAGTTAGTAATTAAGTATGTAAGTAAGTAAGTACGGTAGTAAGTCAGTAAGTAAGTAAGTCAGTAAGTAAGTACGTTAGTAAGTAAGTCAGTAAGTAAGTCAGTAAGTAAGTCAGTAAGTAAGTAAGTAAGTAAAATGCATTAATAGAATGCTTATCACAGATTAAGAAAATCAAAGTGCTTTACATAAAAACATACAAGATGATACATATTGATAACGCAATACACAATTAAAAATACAAGGTAGTTAAAACCAACCGAATACCTGTCTATCTGATTTGACGGTAAGGGCTGAGGCAGAGCATTCCAAACTCTAGGTGCTACAGACTTAAACACTCCAGCCAGGCACTAATTTCACATAAAGAAATCCTACAACAAGGTGGCACACTGGAATATCTTACCCAACATGCTGTGACATGACCCAAGATTCCCCACAGCTTTTGGAACTGAATCAGCGCTTGCTGTTTGCTTTTTCTTTAGTTTCGTTTAACCATAGCTTTTCAAGTCAGTGTAGTGTAGCTTCTAACTTTGAACAAAGTTTTGTCTTGTGTTGTCCAGGCATACTGAAGAAACAGGGACGGAGCAGGAGAGCGCAGAGGCTGAATGGGGGTGGATTTGCAAAAGCAATAGTTCAACAAAAATGTGAGTAACTGTTTAAAGATGAAGATAATGACGTTATTAAACACCTTTAATACATACGTGTTTCTTTGGTCTGTACTTGACTATACAGTTGGTTTCATCCAGAATTTAATATTCACATACAAAACTTAAGCTCTGACCTCATCAAACTCAAACCAAGAAATTACCTCATATTTTTTGCAATGTTGATGCCTGAATGAATATTAATCATTGTTTCAAAACGTTCCTTTTTGAGGTTGGAAAGGTGTCTTAAGCCATTCCTAAACAATATCTTTTTATGTGCCATCAAGAGTAAGGGCTCTGCAGGTTTTTTACATAAACCAAACGCAAATGCCTTTAATCTTACTGAAAACGACCACATAGGTCGATTGTGCATTCAGCTTATAGCGCCCCACAATAACGTTTCAATTTAGGTGGCGACCTCTCATGGTTGGAGTAATTATTGCAAGAGCAAATGAGGAAAGCGAGGTGACAAAAGCATAAGAGCGCCAAATTTGGCGTAAGGAGGGAAGCAGGTTGGGGTGGTGCATCAAACAAGCAGGACTTTCTCTCCGGAGACTGGGGTATGTGTTCCATGGGAAACCATAATTCAACTTTCTTGAAATGAATTGAGTATTACGGACCTTAGTCCGTGATGTGGTGACATCACGTTACATCATCATTTAAAGGCCCTGACACACCACCCAACGGCTGACCGCTGGAAGAAAACGCAGTCGGACTGACTGCCACCCTGAGTTGGCCGAATAAAGTGCCTCGGAACACACCAAATCAATGCCGACTGCCGAGTGCCGACTTCAGCCTATTGGACGAACGGGTCACATGGGTCAAATTTAAAGCCAGACTGTTATGGCGGCTTGTTCAGAATCTCATATTTTACTAAAATTTTTCACCATGCAACTGTTAGAAACATGTTTTTGCACAGTAGCTTTTGAAAAGATGCCTGGAAGTCTGGAACGTGTCTGGGGACACTAATGGTTGCACTATGACCATGAAATGCACTTGATTATGTTGTGCCATGCTCTATTGCACATTATGTGTACTATGTCTTATGACATTTTGATATTTTTCAAATATTTTAATAAAGAAGTTCATGTTTAAAGTTAAAGTACATGGAATCTTGGAAAATCCTTTTTTTTTACTGTGGTATTGAAATTGGCATTGAGAATCGTGTTATTATACCGGTACTGGCACAAACTACTGAGTCTGTGGAATCGTGACACCCCTAGTTAGGGCATTTAGTTATTTTATGTGAACAATCCCTGATGTTTACCCCAACTAAGGACTTTTGCCCCCTAAACTTAGGTGATGTAGTTAATTATGTGTTTAAAACTGCACTTGTTACGTTAAATAGAACGTCACATCATTACAGTTTGCACCACGGTTACGTATTGCAGTCACATGGTTAAAACGCCAACTGTGCGACCTTGTTTACCTTTACACCTTTACATGGTCCAAACCTAAATGTAACCATTTTCTAAATAACATTTGTAAAATACATCCAAACATAGGCATTTTTGTTCTCGTACTGTGAAATTTCAGGTCAAAAAACATCTACGTATGACTGGTTTGATCCATAATTTCATGTAAACTTCTGCTCTCCAAGGATCCTTCATTATTACCAGTTCATTTTCTAGCCACAAGGTGGGAGCATGGTGCTACAACTGACCCCATGTTCCCTCTTTGTGATCAGTGGCTCACTTCTCAATGTAAAGGGAAGCTAATAGTGTTATTTTCTTTTCTTTTCTCTTCAACAGGAAATCCAAAAGAGGCATTTCACTGAAACCAGAAGAAGAAGAGAACTGAAAACAATTGTAAAATAATTATCATTATAAATGTTGTTGAGGACACAAGTTGGACAACAAGTCCACAGAGGTCGAGAATATGTTGCATTGTAAAGTCATGGGATTGCGAATGCCATTTTTCTTTTATTAAAAGGAATTTTTACTTTTCTTTGTGTTGGCAACTTCTACCCTCCCCCCTCCCATGGGTTAATTTAAGATCACATTACGTGTTCAGAAACTCAATCAATAAAAAAAAAAATCATTTTCACACAAAAACAAAGGCCATTAAACTGAGTCTGACCTGAATATGGATGATCCAGCAACAAACAACTCATTAAATATCTGGACAAACCGAGCAGTACACACACACATACGCACACACACACCTCCCTGGGTGAGGAGCCAGTAATGGCCCCTCGTAAATAAGGGTTCCTGTATTTCAGTGAAACCCAGTAGTGCATCTGGATCCCATCAGCGCTCGTGTTCCCTTTGCAAATGATCCCAAATGTTTCTAATTATGCCACTGGAGTCGGCACGAGGCTGTGTGAGCACTTGTGCGTGTGTTTTTCTGTGCGTGTAATCGCCCTGACGGACACGCACACCCATACACTGGCCTCTGTTTATTCATGAGCAGGATAACAGAGATGGACAACGTGGTGACTTGGGCAGCCTGTGCTTAGGTCAGTGCACATTGTGATGACTGATGAGTGAAAGATGGGACGGAGATGGATATTTCTTCAATGTCTGCTGACATCGCTGTCAAAAAAAGTGATTTCCAACCAAAGGGTGGCAGAGGTTGCAGGATGAGTTATGCAAAAAAAAAAAAAAAAAAAAATCATCAGTGAGAGAACGTTATTGGTCCAAACCACAGTGAAAAAGACCTTCCTTACATTTGGATTCATGCAATCTACATGTTTTAAGCCAAGCATTCAGTATGCAAGACCTGCATCATGTTTAATACATGGAAACTGTTTGAGTCTGAGGGTGTGGAGGACCCTTTTTCACTGTGGATCTAGCATACAAACTGTGCAAATGTGATTGTTTGCATTTGCATTGTGTTGTTACAACCTCTGAGGTGCGTGACTGCACACACCAGGGAACATTCTATTAAGTGCTAACAGAGTATTCTGGTGGATTTTTTCTCTGGTACTTCACCACAGATGACTACGCTGGAATTGAGCCTCTTAACTACGCCAAGTGTTGTTTAAGAGCGTAACAACAAGCATGATTTAAAAAGAAGAGAGAACCATTCATTTGCTGGTTGACTTTTGTTGTTGTGTTGAGGAAAATTTTACCTGGGATGTCTCTGAATTTCCATTAACTTCATAAAACAGAGCTCTCTGGCTACCTTTGATTCAGAAATGTGTTTTACCTATTGACTTAATTTCTTAGCAATTAAATTCACCAGTAATCCACCTTGCATAAATGTAGTTATTGAAGCTGCATCAATCAATATTTTTACATTAAAACTGATTAAATGAAATGTGAAGGGGATCACTTGTAGTAATAACCCCCACAGAGAACTAGAATGGCACGCCAATGCCATATTTCACATTGTTAATGTCAATTTTTCTCAGTCGGGAACTAATTCGTCCAGTTATTCCAACATCACATGAATGCAGCACATGTCCCTTATCTCGCATCGTTAACAAAAGTTTAAAAAATAATTTGGTTCTCCTTCCCGTGATTCGGATCCCCTTGTACATTTCATGGGTTCTTCCTTGGCCCATGCTACACCCATCCACCAAGTTTCATGAACATTTGGCCAGTAGTTAATAGTAGTAGTTAATACTGCTGATAGACGAGCAAAGTAAAAAATAAATAAAAGACGAAGCCCCTCAGCTCTACGCAGCGTTTTAGCATCTTTAAGCTCATTTTGGTTCAGGCTCGTTGCCCTCATTGACTGTTTCTAGCAGCAGGCAGTTCATTCATTGAAAAAAGAAAGAAAAAAAAGCTCTGATAAACTTACTTCTAGGCAGCAGGTTTGGCTGCCATCGTGGCAGATCACAGCCAAACAGACAATTTACAAGCAACAGTATTTATGGCACACTATAATGAATGATTAGTTACCCTTTTTCAGAAGGGTAGTTATCTTTTTTCAAAAGAGTAACTATCCTTTTGAAAAATAGTTTTTTGAAAAAGCTTTTGAAAATGAGTGTCTCTTGAGTCTGTTTCAACAAGTTTGGGTGATTCTTCCTTCTTTGAAGGCTTTAGTGATGGAATTATTCTTTGCATAGGCTATATCCCCATCTATATCTAGGTATATTATTTTCATCCGCTAGCAGCTAACGCTAGCTAACATATTAGTTAGTCTAGAGTAAGAGTAACTACCCTTCTGAAAAAGAGTAACTACCCTTCTGAAAAAGAATAACTACCCTTCTGAAAGAGTAACTACTATGTTAGCTAGCGTTAGCTGCTAGCTGATGAAAATAATATACTTATACTAGATATGGATGGGGAGACAGCCTGTGCAAAGAATAATTCAATTACTGAAGCATTCAAAGAAGGAAGAATCATTTAAACTTGTTGAAACAGATTAACGCAGACATGGAACAATAAATTAACAAGGAGTGTTGTCTGCCTTTCAGAGTGCAAAGTTGTCACAGACAAACTGGTAGTGCATACGCAGGGTGGGACAATGCCCCACCCACACACTGTGTTACATGGTACGTTGCAGTACACATGTACAAAGAACAGCATTACACAGTAAATGGAACTCCAACGAGTGGGCTGGTCTGACCTCGTCCTTATCTTGATGTAAGCAAGCAGAATGTGACATATGAGAATCTGGCTCCTAAAACCATAAACGAATGTTTCTTACTGCGTCTCTAACACACGGAAACATCTCTGCTCTTGAGTCACATGGTAGAGCTCCATGACCCCCAAAGTAACATGAAAAACACCACCCAGACAAATGGGCACAGTGATGCAGTTGTTGCGACTTAGAAGTATTTTATAATTTCATAATTTCCTACAACAGGGATATGCTTAGAATTCTGCAGGGAAATCACTATTGTAATTGTAATTTAATTTGATAAATATTCTGGATATTATTCAGATTTATGTTACTGAGAGGTGAAAGTTCAGTACCGATGATGTATTAAGCCAGCGCCGGAGCGTAGTGGAGAGCCGAGCCAAGGCTGTATTGCTGTTAGAAGATGTGTTGCTTTGTGTAAAAAGATCATTCCAACAGAACTGGCTAAATAAAGTTGCAAAAGAGAAGAGGGAGTCTGTTTTAAGTGTGCAACACAGTTTTGGCAGGCCTTAAAGACCTCTCTCTGCATTACAGGGCATTGTGAACCATTCACTTTTTCCACTGCAGCCCCCGTGACGCACAGCCCCGTCCAGGGGCAGCAATGGATGCTGGGTGATTGCGTGCGTCGGGTGGTTTGCCTCCGTCTTTGATGTCACCTCTCGCTCAGCTATTTCCCCAATTACATTGATTGTGCTAATGTCTAAAGTGGACTGCCACGATTAAAGGTAAGCTGTGTTGTTTTTGAGAAGGGCCTCGAATCCATCACCATGGATGCAACGCCAGGCATCCAGCAGCACAAACGTTGGGCTTGGAAAAAGCCCTCCAGTTCTGTTGGGGGAAGTCATCAAATGTGACTTATTACTGGTGAATGGAAAAGGATATCCCAATTATAATTATATCCTGACCAAGATGGCCGATATTTAAAAATGAAAACAGTGGTAATTTGTGAATTTCAAGGGAGCAGTCGGCCAAAGAATTCCATCTTTCTGAGGGAGTCAAACAGGCAGAGGACATTAAAAAGGTAGTTTAGGCGATGTCAGTGAAAAGGAAGCAGTCATAAGAGAATATGGTGGTGTGTGTTCGTACGTGCACACGTACTCACACGAACAGGGAAAGCAAGAGAATCAAAGGAAATAGGAGAGTTATACAGGCAGCTCATAACGTGTCAACATTGTTCAGTGTGGGAGGTCGCCCCGGGGGGAAGCTGCCTGGCCCACAGGGGAGAAATTCAACAGCTCTTTCAACGGAAATCCTCATCATACATCTCGGCTGCTTCAGGAAAGCAAAACAAGCTCACGAGAGGACCGCGGAGCCCCGAGCTGGAGCCTGGGCTGCGGTTGTCTCTGTTCATGAGGTGGAAAGCATCGTGAAAGATTTACTCATTTTGACGACAGGAATCTAATACTTTATTCGTCAAAAATCACTAGAAAGAGATGCGGTATTTTAACATTATTAAATGGTTAACAGGCATGCGATTACTTCCCTATAGCACAAAATCACCATCATAAGTCTGCCTGGGGCTGATGCAGCTCCTGATGGATGCCAAAGGCTCGCGATTGCTTCATTAGATGAGATTTACAGCTTTTTCAGAATCAGAATCAGCTTTATTTGCCAGGTATGAGGACACATACGTGGTATGTTGCTTTGGATCATATTGCTCACAATGCGCTTACTCATACAAAACAACGTATACACACTAATATATATACATACTCTAAACAGAAACAATGGAGGCAATAGTGCAAAGAAGAGACAACAAAAAAATGATTTAAATCTGGAGCACAGTGCAACGGATGCTGGGATAAATAGTATGTTATATTACAGTATGATCAGCTCTGGAACAGGGAATGATGAATGTGTTAAGACTTCTGATGGGTTTTATGACATATGTCCTGTCTTGTGAAAAAGTATCAAGGTTCTATATATATATCTATATATATATATATATATATATATATATATATATATATATATATATACATATATGTAACTAATATAGACACACTATAAACAGAAACAATATAGACAGGTTGTGAAAGTAGTGCAATGAAGAGTGCAAAGTATGCAGGAGGAAATTATAATTATGATAGTTATTATTTTAATTATGGAGCGTAGTGCAAAGGGTGCTGGAATAAATAATATTATCCTATTGTTCCTGAGTCTGTTGGTTTTGGCGAACAGTACTCTGTAGTGCCTACCAGAGGGGAGAAGCTGAAACAGGTTGTATCCAGTGTGAGACATGAGATGGGTCTGCAGTGATGGTTCCTGCCGTTTTCTGATTCTGGAAGAGTAGAAGTCATGGACGGAGGGCAGGTTGAAACCGATGATCTTCTATGCAGTCCTAACTGTCCGTTGTAGTCTGCTCCTGTCCCTTTCGGTGGCAGATCCAAACCAGACAGTGATGGACGTGCAGAGGACAGACTGGATAAGGTTCAGGTCCAGGTTACTTTATTGGTACCCGTGGGTAAACTAGGTTTACAGTCTAAGAAGCATCCTTAAAACTTTGTAGACAACCACATAACATGCAACACCCCAAACATTAAAAGATGTAATGGATGATGGCTGTGTAGAAGTGGATCAGCAGCTCCTTAGGCAGGTGGAGCTTCCTGAGCTGGCGCAGGAAGCACAGCCTCTGCTGGGCCTTTTTGATGATGGTGTCTGTGTTGGGCTCCCACTTTAGGTCCTTTTCTGGTCTCTTTGAAACAAGTACTCAGTTCCACCCAGTGGAACTTTAAGACGTATTGACAGGATCAACCTATTCGGTAAAAGGTGACTGAACCATGTCTCATTCATACTATGCCCTTTCTCAGCAACACCCCTTTTCACACTTGGTTACACCCATTACGTCTGGGAGCCACACACTACTGCAACAGTTTCCTATGCTGGCTACCAAGCAACTCCAATTACAGCTCACACGGATGATTGAGGGTATATCCAGGCTGCGAGACGCTCGATAACAAACAAGTGTTTTGTCTTGGGACACTCTGACAGCTGACAATGATATCACATTCCAAAATTATAATCCCTGTTGGAAATTTAAAAAAAAAAATGTATGAGTGTTCTTTTTTCTAGTACAACAGGCTTGACTCTGCAGTCTTTTTCTGTCAAGGTATGACAAAAAAACATTAAATAGCAGATTACTGAACTTGTTAGAATTATAAAGGCCCTTGTGTCTTATTTTTAGATTTATTCATGACCATGTATTCCCATTGGTAATCCGTTTTGTTGTATCCCTTGAACTCTGTTGCAACAACATGGTCTCACCAAATGGCGTGTTAATCTAAAACCATCTTATTTTATTTTTTAAGCCATTTTGTTTCATCCCACTTTCTGTGCTTTTTGTGTGTGTGTGTGTCATTTTTAGCCTTTGGTCTCTACAGACTTATTGTGACTTAGTTTTAAGAGTGTAGGGAGGAGGACAAACACAAGACTTTCACCCAGGAGAGGTCAAAGTCGACTTTTTTTACGTTGACCATTTAAATGTTCAGTGTGTAGGATTTAGTGAGGATGCATATTGCAACTAACTGAGTCTCCTCCCATGTGCCAAGCATGTAGGAGAACTACGGAGACTGGCGCGAAAACACGAACGGCCCTATCTAGAGCAGGTGGGTGGTTTGTCGGTTTTGGGCTGCTGCAGAAACACGGCCGTGCAACATTGCAGACCCACTCCATATGGAGATATAAACCGCTCATTCTAAGTTAATGAAAACACAATTCTTATTTTATGGTGATTATAAACTATTACTATAACTATTATAAACTCCATTTCCATTAATGTATTTTTTTCTTAACATTACTAGGTAGTTTTGTGACCTGGACATAACCAAGTAGTTTTGTTGCCTTATCATAAAAAATAAGTTTTTATTTATTTTGTTTGTATGTGTGTGTATATATATATATAACACATTAACCTCGTGTTGAGAGTTATAAGGCTGTTGTCATTTCACGTAAGAATGGACTTTACTTACACAACTAATGATGAACACAAATAGTTAGTTCAGCCCAATCCTCATCTCCTCTGGAAACCTGTTCCACCATAGGCTTCGAGAATTCTTGACACTTTTTTTTTTTTGCGGACCTTTGATTACACTCTAAGTCAAGAGTAGATTTCAGGGATTTCATTACAGGATATGATTTTACCACAGCCTGGAGGCAAAAAGAGTTCTCCCCATGCTTGTCCTCATATGCTAGCATCAGCGTCTAGTGCAAGCTTCTACACTCAGCGAGCCAGTGGGGGGAATGCATCAATGTCAGAGACTGTGGGCAGGATGGAGACCACACGCGCTGACACTTTTTGTTGATCAGTTGGACGGAGCTGACTGCCTGCATAACGACGCCAGGCAGTATGGCAGTGCAGTCATTTGATGTGGAGATGAACACCCTCCACACTAGCATCTGGGCTGCATCTAGTGTGAGTATGGTTGAATGAGCTTACATTTGATCTGAGAGTATTTGACTTTAACTTCATTTATCAGTTGATTGTTCATAACCACACCACTGTTTTTTTTGCAGGATTGAGGATGACGCCATGATGTCCTCCACTGCGATGGAGAGCTTCAAGTGCTGAGCGGTCATTCAGCTCATTATTGCCAGGCATGCCGTCCAGCTGTGAGTTTTAGAGAATGAAGAATGGAAAGGAGAGTTAAATTGCCCTGGAAACTTGGTAAATGACTGCTGAGGTTGGGATTGAAGCAATTCCCGCACTAAAATAGTGGTCAGTTCAGTGTACATAGTAAATCTAATGCTTTGGTATGTCAAACAATGCAAAGAAATCAAGATGTATCACTACCTAGCCTACGATAGTGCAGTTTGGTTTAACCCCACTAGAGTTGGTTTTCCCCCTTGGTGCGGTTCGTTTAGGCAGGTGTGAATGCAGGTATTGCACTCGGATGTGTACTTAAAGCGGACCAAACAAGAGGTGGTCTTGGTTCATTTTCAACAAACTCTGGAGCGGTTAGTTTGCGGTGAGACAGTGATCTTGAATTGCCCGAACTATGTGAACTCCCCAACTCTGATTGGAATGTCTCATGTAATCAGGTGTGCTTTGCAATCTGCGATGCGGAAGAACATGCAAACTAGCATCTTGCAGTGTTTCTTTCACAGATATATACTGCGGTCATGCTCACCGTCACTCGCATTTCTGTGGTCTAACCAGCCGCCGCTTAAGTTGGAGACAGACACAGGCACAGCAGAACCAAGTGTTGGTGACCAGAGCAGACGTAGTATCGTCGCTCACGAAACGTCTGAAAATGTATTTAAATGAAACGAGCTGTCAAACCAGCTGGAGATGGAAGGAATATGCTAGTCTAGACCAAAACAAAGGACCTTCTTCCTGTATTAACTTTCTTGCTCCCGCCCAAGACACATCTGACCAATAAGAGGATTGAACATTCTTGTCTGGTTGTAGTGATGCATTTTGGTACGCTTGGATTTTTCTCTGTGTGAAACCAATCCAAACCAAGGGGAAACCGTGCCAAGTTTATAAACTCATCTACTGATTAGGATCAGAGCAAACAAACTATAGGTTTGAAAACGCCCTTACAGACCCATCCTGCACTGTCCTGTCGTAAGTGCTGTTTTGTTGGAATACGCAAAACTGTGCCAATTTAGCTATCTATGTAAACTGGTTAGCTGGTCAGTTGACCAGCCTGTTTTATAAATTCCATGTCCATAAATCAAGAATTTAGCTAATTCCAAGTCCAAAAATGTATGGTATTTGACTCCATTCACATCTATCTATCTATCTATCTATC
>NC_045753.1:6945264-6980577 GCF_008692095.1 Etheostoma spectabile
TCTATCTATCTATCTATCAATCAATCTATCTTTGTCTAACCAATTTTGCTTGTCTCATTCTTTAGAGGGGTACTATGTACATTTTGACACATTGTCCCGTTACCATTTTCTACAACTAATCTACAATTTGCCTCTACTGTCGCTCTCCCTGCAAGTAGAATTCTGGGAAAATCCAAGCTTGTGAATTGCATGACAATAATCCCCTCTTCTAGGGTTTGGTTTGTTTGTCATCAAGATTACGGAAAAAATACTGGTCTGATTTTCATGAAACTTGGTGGAAGGGAGTGGCATGGGCCAATAGGGGAAGCCATTACATTTGGGAGTGGATCCAAATCATATACACACAAATTATTTTCCACAATTTTTTCTTCAAGATTGTAAGATAGGGCATGGCCTTGGTGGAGATATGTGCTCTCTGAGTGCCCTTCTGGTCATATCTATGCGATTAGGACTCAGGTCTCTCAAAAATAACTACTATGATCCTTACCTCCAGTTAGAGCCTTTTGTTTTGTTCATTACCCCGCTAGCCCAAGCCGTTCTTGGCAGGACAGCGTGAGTGGTCTGTATTCTTGGGTTCTTTTGATACCGTAAACCTGGGTTTTCAGTTCTCACTCAGCACCTTTTCTTGAAGAAAACCATCTGTGCAAAGGATCAAACGGCCAAGAAGGAAAGAGGCTCCGTCTCACTGCAGCGGAGGTTAGGCCATGGCCCGATGTTTTGCATAGTTCAAGGCCAAGAATTCTGGTTATGGACTTACAATAAGGGAGGAATGGTAATGTATGTGTAAAAGACAAAGGAGTGATGGGACTTTAATTTCCCTGAATCCCTCAACAGTGATGATAAGACCAGAAGGATGAAGGATGACATTTATTTGTTCACTTTTTCAAAGCCTTAATGAGGCTTACATAAGGGGATGGAGCTTAATATTGCCAAAAACACAGGAACTGGCCCCTGTTTTAGCTATAAGAAGATGTAATAAATATTTTTCATACCAGGTTTCTTTCTGTTGCCAGCTGCTGTCATACATTAGTGGTTCAGTATAACCTGTAGCTTTTACATGTGAAGGTGTTGTGGTTTGGGGTTTTGTTGGGGGTTATTTTCCCCGTTTGGCCTTCCCTGTGTTTTTGTCTCTGTTTTCTTCCCAGCCCTGTGTGGTTCTCTGTCTTGTGATTCCCGGTAAGTGTCTGTTTGTTCTACTTCCTGTTCTTTTGATAGTCAGCTTCCTGTCTTGTCTTGTCTTGTCTAGTCTAGCTTCACTTTGTTTGTCTGATTGTCCAGCCCCGCCCTAATGTGATTCACCTGATGTCTCACCTGTTCCCCGTTACCTCATTACCTCCTGTATTTAACCCCAGTGTTTCCTTTGTCTCTTGTTGGATCATTCTAGTTTTGTTAGTCTGTTTGCCGTCGTCCTGTGACCTGTCAGCATTGCCAGTCCATGTGGTATGTTTGTCTTTTCTCCTGCCTTCCTGCCCGACTGTGACTGCTTGTTCCTTTTTTCCCCGTGAGTTTTTCCTCGTGACGTTTACCCTGCCTTGCCATCGCCTTCCCCCCGTTTTGGATTGTGGATTCTTGGATTTTGGTTTTGTTCCCTGTGTTTGGTTGGACTGTTAGCTGCAATAAACTCTGCTTTAGTTCTCTCCTACTGCTCTGCATTTGGGTCCTCCTTCCTGCACCATAACAGAAGGGTCTCATCCCAAAACACTGTATTTACTTTGGTGAGGTTTTGCTATTTTAAATTGATCACAGACGTAATTGACTCTGTCCAAGAAATTAATGGAACTGACTGTTCCTAGTCAAGTAAGGTTGGGTATACAGTACATGTAATAATTATTTATATAAACTATTTAAAAATTAATTATATAGAGTATATAAATTATGCAGATTTGGTATGCACAAGTAGGAAAGAACTGGATAGAAGAGCAACAATCAACTCTCCCTAGGCTATTAATAAGATCTGTGCTCTCAACTCTGATCTAAATCTCTCCTGTAGTCAGGTGTGCTGTGCAATCTGCGATGTGGAAGAACATGCAACCTGTAGCATCTTGCAGTGTTTCTTTCACAGATGAAAACACTAAGTCTGCTCTGGTCTAGAAAGTTGGAGACAGACACAGCAGAGCCAAGTATCGGTGACCAGAGCAGACGTTGTATTGTCGTCCACAAAACATCTGAAAATGTATTTAAATGAAATGAGCTGGTTTGACCATAGAGACGGAAGAAATATGCTCTAGGCCTTCTCCCTGAATTATCTTTCTTGCTCCCGCCCAAAACACAACTGACCAATAAGCCGAACGTTCTACTACTCACCACTAAACTAAAGGGAGACTTTGCATACAGCCCGATCCGGTTGGGGAGAGTTCTAGCCCGACAAGGCTCCTCTCTTTACCCTGTCTCTCTTGGTTTTGCTGTAATAGTTTTAGACAGCTGGGGGACTTCCTTTGACACACTGAGCTCCTCTGTCCTCTATCTTTCTATCTTTTCATTTATGTGCATCCATGTCCCAGAAATGCGTGTTACTAACCTAGCTCTGGGGAGTCATTCCCCGGAGTCCTTATGTTCTTTTTACCCCAGCATGTTCCCTTGGATCAGGGATACTCCAAAATCATGGTAGCAGCTGTCGCCATGGTCCCGCTACACGTTCTGCGGTGCCATGTTCATCTGCTACACTCTGCGGTGCCCAGCTACATCCTGCTGTGCCTTGTAATGCCGCACAGCGTCCTGCTATGCCATGAACTACTACAAAGAACTGCTACAAACTATTTTTTCTATTTTTGTTATTTCCGCTAACCCCAACTGGCCCGTCAGACGCCGCCTACCAAGAGCTTGGGTCTGTCCGAGGTTTCTGCCTAAAAGGAAGTTTTTCCTCACCACTGTCGCTCTGTTGCTTGCTCTGGAGGAAACTACTAGAACTGTTGGGTCCTTATAAATTCTGGAGTGTGGTCTAGACCTACTCTATCTGTAAAGTGTCTTGAGATAACTCTTGTTATGAATTGATACTATAAATAAAATTGAATTGAAATTGAACTACTCAGTCTCCCGGCAAACCTGGGAAAACGTTTCAAGTCAAGTGTTAGATGAGAGAGTTGATTCTCCAAAGGAAATCAGGCATCTCCACACAGCCCCATAAATGGGAAAAATAACTGGGAATGTTAATGGATGAAATGTGCTGTGCTGTTGCATGACACAGGCTCCATTCAAACTTTATGGTCTGCACCTTGATGTAGTGCACCGCCCAGATATGCGGGAACAATTTGTGAAGTAAATAAATCCAGGAGGGGTTTGTGTTTTTACAGTAGCAGGAGGCATACTGTATGTACTGCACATTCAAATATGCCAAAAATGTGAAAAGCTCTTCTACCGGTGCCACTAAACATGTTCAGTCTGTTGTATTTGAAAGCGGTGGATAGAAATAGAATGCACTTTAGGCCCCGCCCCAACGGAGGGGAAAACAACTGTCCATCTAATCAACAGAAAATTGCTGAAAAGCTGCTGTGTGATGATATGCACTACCAACAACGTAAAGTGTACGTTTTTATAAGCTGTCAAATCGAAAAACTCAGCTTTTATGAAGTCAAAAGTGGATACAGACATGTGGAATCAGCAGAGACTGTGGGACTGTGAGATCCTGACAGACGTTACGTTAGCGTTAACTACGTTTTTTTTTACCAAGTTACACTAATTTATTTCTTATGTTTCTGTAAGCATTTTGCACACATTATGCAACCTGTGTTATAGTGGAATGTGGATGTATCAGAAAGCTATAGTATTATGTTTTTCAACTGCCTTAGCTTGCCAACATATAGCTAACATTAGCTTATTAACAGCTAACTTGTCATCTATGGTAGACATGCTGAAAGTGCCCTTAGTACGCTCCTTTTCTGCGTCATATTTGTACTCTTGGGGTCTACTAGGATAGGTTTACATGCTTTGATGTTAAAAAACATATGTTTTTCATACTGTTAGGGTTTAGGGAAATGGTGGACCCCAAAATGCAGAAACAGCAGGAAGTGGTGAGCCTGAGGATTTAATAAAAATAAAAAAGTGATTCAACCAAAGGAGTCCTGAAGACAGCAAGCAATTTTTTTTCCAAAATGTAGAGGTAGCCAAAATAACAGGAATCACAAAAAAACTGGAACACCGAGCCAAAGGGGGTAGACTCCACACACTAACACCCAAATCAATACAATGATCTGACAACAGACAAAGACAACACAGAGACTAAATACACAAGGCAATGAGGGTGAAACAAGGGACAGGTGACACGAGGGCTCAGGAACAGGTGAGACACATCAGGGTGGGGCAGACAATCACAAAGTCTGGAAACACAAGGCCGGAAGTAAAACAAAACATGACATGGGGGAAAACGGACTACAAAATAAAACAGGAAACTGAAACTACATAAACTGAATAAAATATTCACAACCATGACACATACGCCCATTGCTGCAGCTTCTTTGTCTGAAACAACAGGCTTGTTCGAGATGAACTGCGCCTCGCCTGTAGAGTTGGACGAGAGCAGGCGGCAGCAGCCGGGGGCGGTGACAAACAGCTGGTGGAAAGTTCGACAGTTTCCAGCTGATCCCAGCAGCCTTCATGCTGAACAGGAAGTCAAAGAAAGACTCACATCCCTCTTACATCCCGTTGCTCATTTTGATTTAATAAAATGTTATCAGACACATATACCAGCTGGTACAGTCTCCAGTTGTTTTTATTAAGACAGAGTAGCTGTCAAAATGCTGTACATGCAATCTGTTGCGGATGTTAAACAGACTGTACATGGTCCGTGATCTGAACAGATTTAGTCTCTCTGACTTTGAAACCTAACTAGTTTCCCAGCACGCTCTGGGTCCGCATGGGTCTTTCAGGCGGCCCGGGTCTCAAACCTGCAGCTGCCTTGATCTCGTGAGATTACCGTTGCACCCATGTACACGACGTCAGTGCAAGTCGGGATCAAGTCGGACACAAATCTAACCGGCATGCAACGGGTAGTGATCGATTCTGCGTAGACCTGGCTCATCTCGAACAAGCCTATTCTGTTTGAGCTCTTGGCCCGCCTTCCTGAAGAGCCCAGTCCGCTCTAATCAGTCAACTGGCCCACTCTGTTTTGATTGGTCAACCAAATTCAAACAAGCCTCTGGGCAGGCTGTGCTTGGCACTCCTAATTAATGACATCAGTAATTGAGGAATTTCAAACATGAATGTGTCCCAGGTATTCTTAGGCAGTTGGGAAAAGTGCTTTTCGTGTTGTTTTTTTGTACTTTATACATCTGTTACATGCACAAAAAAACCATTTAGCACACAAAAAGAGGAAAAATCAAAAGCACAATATGGGTTCTTTAAATCTCATGTTTTGAGCTAGCTACAGGCACTTTGTTAGTGTTTCAGACGTTAGTTGCACATTGTGGGGTTGATGGTTTTCCCTCTGGTGGGCGTGGCTTTCAGCGCTGTCTCTACAGAGCTAAGCCTCTGGTCTGCATCCAGCTGAAAACATGTTTTTTTGTGCAATGCAAAAGCCATTGTAAATGATGGATTTTACAGTGCAGGAGTAGAGTTACATCCTATGTAAAAAGTCCCTTATAGATGTGCAAGTGCATTGTGAAGGCAATAATCATTTTGTCAGTCGGGCTGCGGGAGCATGCGGTCAGAACAACTCTCACACGTAATGTAAAGTCTACCCATCTCCTCTCTCTCTCTCTCTCTCTCTCTCTCTCTCTCGCTCTCTCTCCACCCAGCTACCCTCTTTTTCCAGGATAAACAGACTGGGCTCGGACCCTCCACCTTGCTGCAGCAGTTAACATCAGCCTCCATGAAACACAGCGAGACCGCATCAGCCCCAGACGAGTTTTACAAGCCCTTCGCTCTCTGTCCTTCCCTCCATTAGCCCGCCTCTTTTCCCCCAAAGGCCCCGTTCCCCATCCCAGACCACTCCCCTAGGCCCCATTAGCACTCTCAGGTTGAGGTTTTACTTTAAGAAAATGTTCTTTTATGCACAGCTGCTCCAGAGACAGAAATCTTTTCAGTAGGCTGGAGCTAAAAATCAGCATTATTTTAAAGTTAGCAAGCTTGAAATCCTAACCAACCATTGGGCAGCATGGTCGCACGGTGGCCTCACAGCAAGAAGGTTCTGGGTTCGAATCCAGATGGTTCCGGGCCTTTCTGTTTGAAGTTTGTTTGTTGTCACCATGTTTGCGTGGGTTTTAGATCAGATCATGTCTGGAGTTAGTCCCCGGGCGCTGCCCACTGCTGCCTTGAGGGATGGGTTAAATGCAGAGAATGAATTTCACTACATGTATGTGTATGTGACAATAAAGTACCTTTACCGAAGTAGGAACAGGGAGGGTCAAGTGGTGCTTTTTTCTCTGATTAATGTCAAGCTGTTAAAAAGCTGTAATTGCTGTTTGGTGTACGCTTTTTTCTTCCTACCCTGGCAAAACAGTATCAGAAAGTTGACCAGAATGCATTGCTGCTTAACAACACTGTAGCAGGAGTATGAGTGTTCAAAAAAACACAAATTACTCTCTCTTCCGATTTTGGATTCAAATTTATATACTCAAGTCCATGTTAAGATTGTATGGAGTACAAACAGTGTACCATAGAATAATGACAATGTAATGGCATCTGGCAGTAATAAACAAAGGTAATTAATTACTCAAGAAAGTAGCTTAGTTACGCCCCTTTTGTTTGATCTGAATGTAATTTATCTATTTTATTTATTAATTTATTCGACAGGGACAGTGCACATATTTAACATTGCTGCAAATGCACCAGAATTAGCCAAAAGGCTATCATCTGTTGTCCCTGGACTGATCTTAAAATTGTCTACCTAAAAAACAACAATAAGAAGATAACATTCAACAGTACAAATATAAAAAGCAGTAAAACAGAGAGAACTCTTCAAATGCCGTTGATAAATACAGTGTACAAGTTTGCTAACACAGACATTAGGGTAAAAAATGAATACTGCACATTGACACAACAGAGACACAAGTGGCAGCCCGGTTGGGTTGAGGGAAAATACATATTCTTGTTAATGCTGACATCTCTGATGTGTTATGAACCAATTTTGTTTGATGTTTTTTGAACAGAGTGTATGTGGTGAGTTCTCTGATGTTCTGAGGGACCAGTCCCGGGGTGCTGTGACTGAGAAGGCACTCTCACTAAATGCACTTCTTGCACCCTCGTGTTACTCTATGTGTGGTGTTCCTGATGCTTACAAACTGACTGAGTTGAGATGAAAGACCATGGATGATTTTGTATAACAGACAGAGGTTTGAATACTTGATGATTAGCTGCACTAATCAATATTTGTATGTGGCCAAGCCCAATTACAGCTATAAGATTTGAATTGCAATGACCCCTTTAAGTTCCATACCATACCAGTGGTGTTTCCATACTGGACAAGATGGCGGCAATATCATTCATGTGCAGTGATAAATAAAATGCAGGTTAACACTGAATGAGTATTTTCGTGTTTATTGTTCTATGTGTACCGTCGTTTTTGGAACCAAACCTATGGAGGGTCGGTGGTATATAACGCTTATGCTTAATACATTTGGTACCCCTAATTTGGCAGGTGGCCCCAGCCTGGTCCCTTTATTTAAAATTGGAACTGCCACTGTTCCCCAACGGAGCTTTAACCAATCCAGGAAGATTGTCTTTGCCCTCAGAGACGCTCTGCTCGTGTTTGCAACAAACTGTAAAAACCCAGTGTGCGTCTCGCTTCCTTATAAAACGGAGAGACATTCACATTCCTGGCGATCATCTGCAGTAAGTGTGTAATAGGGGCCTAGAACAAGGGTCCAATAATTTCACCCTGTAGAATGTGGAAATGTAATACACGGGATCTGTTTCAAAGTTATATATATATATATGCATAGTAATAGCGACGCCAGTGTCAAGCATGCAAACGCAAATTAAAGGTGAGACTGAAAACTCAGTCTGCGGATTAATGTACTGTGACCACGCCACAGGGTTCTTTTATTTAACGTATCTTCCTCTCCCTCACCCCTTCTCTTCCTCCTCATCTATCTCTCCCTCCCTCCCTCCCATCCTTCCCTTAATGCATCCCTTCGGACGAGCCGGCCACAGCAGAGCCATAAACCTCAGCTCTGGATCTGTCCATCACATCTAATAAAAGTCTTATTCATCCCAGTAAAACCTCAAGCTCCTTTCCCGGGGAATGTTTTTTGGGTGGCAAGGATCCCTGTAAATAATTTGTTACCATGTATTTTACAAATAATCCTCCCGTCCATCTTGTTTCAATCACCGCTTGGAACGGATGATTTGATCCACAGCGTGCGCAGATTGTTACAAGGTGGACTGGCGCTTGAATCAAGGATGGATGCACGCATGTAAGCAAAGAAGAAGACTGTGTGTGCATAATGCATGCTGACCCGTAGGTCAAATTGTCTCCACCTGTTAGTTTGTCTCCTGTTGCTTTTCCTTTTGGCAAATTTTAGGCCACAAAGAATCTTTTTAGCATGCTGTGAATCATACGGTCCTATATAAACAGAACCGTGGAAGTGAGTCTGGATGAAAATATATATGCTGTATAAAAACCTGCTGAAAGGTCAGTGAAGCTGTCATGTATGTTATCTGAAATTTGGATCTATCTGCAGAGTCACTTGCGGGACACAGTGAACAACCGCATTCCACAAGGTGATGAAGTGGAAGTTGCTGGTTTGAATCCCAGAATCCAAAGAAGGAAATGCTGTTCACTACAGTCAGAGTGCCTGTGAACAACAACAGAAATGACCTTTACATAATAACTGTTTTTGCCAAAAAAGAAATGTAAGAAAGGCCAAGAAATGTAATTGCTGCATGGATTATGTTCTGTGTTGTTTTCTTTCTTGGCAGCGGTGGAGCGGTGGATGCTGGGCATGTAACAGTGCAGGACTTTGGGGCCGTGTGGTGGGGTTTAGCCAAAGATGGTACTTTGGCTAAGGTTAGTTTAGAGATACTTTTTAGTTAAATCTGCTATAATATATATTTTATTATGACTGTCCAATGTTTCAAATGACAAAATGATGTTAGCTGGAAGGGAATGCAGCCCCAGTGTGTTTCATGTGGAGTGACTGCGTTTGACTTGCATACAGTAACTTGTGAGGAAATGTGGCCTTTTGTGCTCTGATGAATTTGGTATGCAGTAAACACACCAGTCATAATTTAGTTTTTCTAAAAATTCAACTTGTGGCAATTTTAGAATCAAGAAACAGTGGGAGTAACAAGTGAACTAGCTTTAATAGTGAGTTTTTATTGAAGTGCTGTGTAGTGGGTACAGACTTTAAGCAATAAGAAACTTTAAAGTGTTACATTTGAGGATGGAATGTGGGTTCCACAATTTGTACTAGATCCCACTTTAACCACTGCTTATAGTAATGAACCAACAAAAAGAAGAAGCACCTGAATCAGCAGCTCCCATCAACTTTACTGGGATTGATAGGGAATTTCAGGTCCTTTTTTAGCTGTCTGGTTGCAACTTTACTGTTTTGGTTCGCTCTCCTACTGCTGTTTTTGGCCGCAGCAGGCGGCTGTTTTCAGACAAAAAGCTATAAAAACCCACTGTACACTACCTGCTCAGCACTAAACAGCAGAAAACGGAGCGTTTTCAGGCAGTGAAACCAAACTTTAAAATCAGGAATCATGCTACATTCTCAGATACTTTCATTACCGTTTCCTCATTATGTTAAAAAAATAAAACATTTTAATTGGTTGCCATTAAATGGCATAATTTCTATCAACCGTATTTGCTGCTTTGACTTGTGTTTTCAGTGACATTTAATGCAACTGGATGTCATCACTTTTTAGTTGTTGTACACATGGGTTGCTTTGACTGCTTTGAGTGAAATATGTTAAGAGAAATCATTTCAACTCTATAATGCTTTTAAATATTTCCAAACGACTGGAATGCAGCTCGTAATGCCTATACGTTGTATAGTTTAAATACCCTGAAGAGATGGAGATTCAATCATTGATGTTGCATGATAGTGTGATATTTCTCTGAGTCCCAGCTCCTCCTGCCTCAGTTATACTATGCTATTGCAGTACATTGAGGCAATCATTTAAATATTCCATTAACTGCTTTTTCTCCATTTTCTTTGCCGCTTTTACTATTTGTTAGTTGGTATGCCAGTGATGACATCATCCAAATGCATCCTGTGATCTAAAATTTAAAATGTGTTAACGGAGTGTGTGCAACACCAGAAGATGGCAGTGCAGAGCTTCCGTTGGCGTCAGTATTCCAGCCCGGCATCGTCCTACCCATCCCACAGCTTCATGTGTGTATCAGAGCCTCTCAGCCGAGGGCTTGGCCTCTACAGTACATCTGGGTAGTAGAAGGGAATCGTGTTGCCGGCTCAGTAACATTCTTCAATTCATTGTCTGTCCATTAAGTTGGGCACACTTTTTGCATGTATGTGTGTTTAGTGTGTGTGTGTGTGTGTGTGTGTGTGTGTGTGTTAAAGATGAATCAGTCTAGTTCTGTCTGTGTTTGCTCGGCTATTACCGGAGCAGACAGACCATCTGATTGCTAAAAATGTATGCCCTACTAGTGTGTGTGTGTTCCTTTTCCGTCTGCATGTGGATGTATAGATGTGTGCTGTAATTTCATATGTGTGCCATTATTAGGACCCTGTTCGCTGTTGTAATTGTTTATGCACAGACAGAACCGAAGTGGAATCTGGTAAGGCAAGGCAAGGCAGCTTATATATGTATATATATACATATATATATAGCACATTTCAGCAACAGGGCAATTCAAAGTGCTTTACGCAAAAACAGTAAAACAGAAAAAAGCACAAGAATCCTCAAAAGAAAAGAAAAAAAACAAAAATTCATGAAATAGATAAAACACAAGTGTAAACTTGAGACTACCTTCACACTAATTAGTGAATGCTAGTGCTACCTTTCGTGATCACTGTCTGTGTCACAACCCTTCTCGACTCTATTTTTTGAGACGTTACCTTTCGTCTCCTTGGACTCTTCTTCACACTAATTAAGCCAATTTAGTGCTGCCTTTCGTGTCTATTTTCGACACTACACATTCACACTTTTTCTTTAAAGTGCTACCCTTTGAGTCTGCCTTTCTCTGTCTTTCTCTGTTTTTCTCTGTATAAAAAAAAACAAACACACTGACTGGGGTCAGAACAACATCACTTCGCCGGGAAATACACATATTGTGAAAGAACGCTACCATATAAAGATGTACAGACTTAAAAGTGATTATATGCAACACATTCTCAGGAACTGAGATGAGACTTTGTGTGATATGCCACAAAATTAGGCAACCGCTGATGAGTTGTTTCGAGTTAAGATCCGAAACAGATCAAGGTTTGGATTAAAAACACTCCCTGGACAAAAAACTTCGCTCCCTGGGTTAAAGGCCCTGTGTTTTTTGACACCAACCTCCTCTCTATGCGGTCCAGAGCGCTATTATACAGCAGCAGTCAATGGGGCGCATACAGCGAATTACAGAGCTTTACTTTTCGTAGCTACATGTACGAATGGTTCATAAAAACTGGAATCCAACCCTGTCAGGAACCCATATCAAAGTATGATTATTATTGTTAATTATTTTACTTTTAGTCTTGGCCTGCTGTAGTTTGACCATCAGCTGATAAAGATTTACTTTAAATCATACCTGCTGCCTCATGTGCCACCTGTACTTCATTTAAACAGTCCTCCACATCGTTGCCTGCATGTAACATCTGGCACATCGGCACGGCCCACTGGAGAGCAGGCTCTGGTTCTACGGCTCCGCCCGCCGAGGTTTAGCTCAGCCGATGTGATTATCTGTGAAGCAACTAAGCTTTAAATTCATCCAATATCAACACCAACAATGTCTAGAGTAATGACAGAGTGGTGAGAGCAACTCAAAGTCTGTCACCTTTACACTCAATTCTGCTTCCTGCAGGGGAGTGCAGCACCCTTCCAAACACTCAGCACTGAAGAGCAGCAGCAGTGTGTGGTTGTGAGCACGCTCAGTTGCTGCCTCTCTGTTTTCTGAGTTCCACAAAATTATAGTAAAAAAGTTATATTGCCATGACAGCCTCTGTTGTGTAAAGGTGGATGTGTGTGTATATGTCTGTTTAATTTAAGTGTGTGTGTGTGTGTGTGTGGTGTGTGTGTGTGTGTGTGTGTGTGTGTGTGTGTGTGTGTGTGACTACGTGAACAGTGTATAGTAGATGTGTGGTGTGTGTGTGCACGCGCGTGTTTGTGTATGTGTTTCCCTCCAAAGACAATTGCCCCAGCCACACAGCTGAGCCGGCTGACGAAGGTTTACGTTTCACTGCAGAAAATGTGTCATCTTTTCTCACTGTGATGGATATTATACCATGCCTCTCCAGGTGCCCAGACTCGTGTGTGTGTGTGTGTGTGTGTGTGTGTGTGTGTGTGTGTGTGTGTGTGGTGTGTGTTTGTGTGTGTGTGTGTGTGTGTGTGTGTGTGTGTGTGTTTCCTGACTTTGTGTACCCTCGCCATACTTTCATTAAATCACAACCCTCAGACATTCTTTTTCTTGACAGAGAGACAGATGATCTTTGTTTCCACAAAGACATTTCTTTGATTTCCGCCAGCGTTTTTTTGTCTCCCAAACCACTGAATGGGATACAAAACATGATCTCTTTTGACTTTCATTCAAAAGCTCTATTGGTGCTCCGGTCGGAAGGCTAGCCTGTATTGTCTTTAGATATGGGCTAGATCGTATGGACCGTGCATGTGGTTTTCTTGGCTTGGTAAAAAAAAGTGCAGGAGGGAGAGGAAGAGAAATGTTGAATAGACATTACCGAAGCCATTTATTTTACATTGCTGAAGGATATCAGTGTCAAGGAGGGATACAGCCCATTTACTGAACCTCTGCTTTTCTAAGTTATTTTGCAATGCACACAGATTTTTGTTCCTGCACTCATTTTTCATTATTTTGAAATGTAAACTTTACAGACCCTGGATTATATTGCCGTTCTGGCTGAAGAAATATGCAATAAAAAAAGAAAAGAAATTAAAAGTATGAATGAAAAAACATGTGGCCAAAACTTCTGAATATGTGATTAAAGGGGTTTATGAATTGTTTATAATGGCTTAGTCTTTGGTCGACTTGTCCAGTATGATGAGTATGATGAGCCCCTGTCAACTTAACTTATTTTGTCTTTTTCAGCCATGCTAGCAGCATGACTCTTGGGTAAGCATCATCAGTAATTCAGTTTGACCTCAAAGTCACACACACACACATATATATATATATATATATATATATATATATATATATATATATATAAATATATATCACCATGGCTGTTGGATGAATGACCACGAAATTTAGTACAGACATTTATGCCACCCCCCACAGGATTTCTCATGGAACCACCATCAAGTAAAAATTCCAAATCATACCATACTTGGGTTTATGGCCAAATACCTGCAAAACTGATGACATTTCCATCCGCCTCATTTGTAGCTACTTTGTCTTTAGTGCTGATTAGCAAATGCTAGCATGCTAACACCCTTACCTAAGATGGTGACCGTGATAAACGTTAAAAAACACGCACATCTTGTGCGGGTTCTATGTCCAAAAATTGGGGAGCGTGCCTATGTTCCCACAGCCCTATGTTCCCACATAGTATTTCTCCATAAGTATTTCTGTGACTACAGAGAGTGGGTTCCTCCACAACAGTGGATGAAAGAACGTAAGCATGCAAGGCCGTAGTCTCTCCTATTCAGTGATGGGACAAAGCCAAGTAGAGGAAACTCCAGTTTGATTACGTGAACAGCCCCCCCGTCATTCTATCTCACAACGTAAAAAAAAGAATGCAAGCACGGTTATCGTGAGGAACATAATTAAAGCATGTTGAGTCTTGATGTGATGTGTTCCGTGGGTTAAGTTACAGCCTGCGCTTTATACGCCAGGACTGCTGTTGAGCCCTTGTG
Source organism: Etheostoma spectabile (assembly GCF_008692095.1). Classification (NCBI taxonomy): domain Eukaryota; kingdom Metazoa; phylum Chordata; class Actinopteri; order Perciformes; family Percidae; genus Etheostoma; species Etheostoma spectabile. The sequence goes on from NC_045753.1 coordinate 6,959,182, forward strand.
TCAAGTATAAAACCAGCTTTGGTCTTACTGTCCAGTCATCAGGAAGAAACTCTCCAATGGACTATTTCATCTCTATAGCATAGTGGCCAATACCCACTTGGTAATAACTTGATAACATTTGCAGGCATGTTTTAAAAAAGAACAATCAGACTTTTTTTGGATCCTTGATGTGCCAAAATCCATAAAGTGTGTAAAGAGTCAAATAAAGAGCTTCTGTTTCTTCCTGTGGGCAGGCAGTGACTGGCAGGAAGCGGAGCTTAACGTCATGCAGCACTGATATGAAAACACAACGCAGCAGAGTGAAGTGAGGATACACAGACTCTCTTTATGGTTATTGTGATGGATTATGGCTCTCTTAAGATACTTTTCATGATGGACAAGACTGAATGGCACCTTACTGCAGTTTTCTAAAGGAGGAAAACAAACTCACATCCAACTATGCGTACTGTTAGCAAAAAAAAACCAGGAATAATATTCAAATTATGCATAAATGTGTTATTCTTCCTGTTCAAAGAGCTACATGGGTACACCGACAAACACAGGGCATTTCAAGTGTTTTGGCGTGTGTCTTCCTTTCAATATTTATGTTCACTATTGTTGTGTATCTGGCTTGACTCCTGTGGTTTTTGATTCATGCGTTTTGTAGCTTGGAGCAAACTCAACCCTTTGGCCATGGGTTTGGACACATCTAATAATCACACAAACACACATAAATATGCACATACCCCCACACACATACAGAAAATACACAATCAGAGGTCCGGTGGGAAGTGAAAAAGAGCATTCCTGTAAAGGGTTTGAACTTATCGACTGGGGAAACTAATTTCAAATGGGCGGTTATTTATTTCCCCCGCTTCAGAGACAGAGTGGTGGTTAGAGAGCAGACTGGGCAAGCTTCCCAGATGAGAACTGACCCGGAGCCTTTTCAACGAAGATGTTCTAGTGGAAGAAATTTCTTGGCCAGAATCGGGCCTTATCAGATACATAAACCGCACAGTTCATGGTTTGGATGACACAGAATAACCTCAGTGGACCAAGCCAAGCATTATCCACATCCATTCCTGGGTTGGTGTATCTAATATTTGTATCTAATCATGCAAAATACTGTTCAAGTGTTTAGTGTGGAACTGATTTAAGTGTGTATTTTCTCTAAGTCCCTGGCTGCAATAGAGGTAGCTGTTGTTGAAATGCTAGTTAGAATTGTAGTATATTTGTTTTTACAGGCTGTCATCACAAGCCTGTCTCAAATCAAACTTATCAATAACCAATTACAGAACAAAATGCAGCTATACTATTAAAAAAAAAAAAAAAACAGTCTTAGATCCTTTAATGTGCTTAAGAAAAAACTGCCAGACAAACCGTCATACATTTATTTATCCTACATTTTGGAACACTGGAACAAGAAATACAGCCTTGTACAAATCTCTCTGCCACAAGCCCTGCTCTTATGTAGTAATTGCAGTGGGCGAGTAGGATTTTAATCCAGTGCAAATCTGTTTTATGTATTATTTGTAAGTAAAAGATTTGAGCGCAAATGGCCTTTCACATTTTGTTGAAGACAGATGTCCCTTGTTAAAAGTAATCTGCACAAATCAAAAACATTATTTCCTTTTTAGTTCTCCTCAAGACAGAGTTTCTATTTCTCTGTGTGTCTTAAAAACTCCAAGTAGAGACAGGTTTAGAATACATTTTTGCATTGTGCAGAAAGGAAAACTTAAGCAAGAGCATAGTCCTTACAGACATACACGCATAAGTAAACTCTAAATAAGAACTTTAAACTTTAAATGAGTAAACTTCTCCAATGTTACATGAAATCCGGTCTGTGGTGTGTTGAGTGCAAACTCATGTCTTTGACTGTATTTGTTTTGTATAATGAATGTTTATGGCTTACATCCACCTATTGTGGAAAATAATTCCCTCTTGGAGGACTATCTATCTCTCTATCTATCTAGATCAATACAAATCTCGGGCTTGAGTGATTTCTTTCATTGTAATTATCTTATGCCAAAGCATTTCATAAAATCCAATGGTTAGAGTCCCAGACAATGGGGAAAATAACAGCTGACAGTGACAAAATGCAATCCAAAGACAAGGTATTACAGTCTTAATCTGTCCTATAGCCAAAATAAATATATATACAAACTCTAATTCCAATGAAGTTGGGGCATTGTGTAAAACGTAAATAAAAACAGAATACAATGATTTGCAAATCCTTTCCAACCTATATTCAACTGAATACACAACAAAGACAAGATATTTAATGTTCAACCTGATCATCATTATAGCAAATATTCCCTCATTTTGCTTGCAACACGTTCCAAAAAAGCTGGGACAGGGGCATGATTATCCCCTAACAGCAACTTCATTGGAATTGGGGTTTGTATAAATATTATAATAATATGATTTGGTTGTTTGGTCTGGCCTATTAAGGACTTGGTCTCAACACACTCTGGTCTTGGTTAGGACTTGGTCTCAGTTTAAGTGGTCTTGACTACAACACTGGTAGTAGTAGCAGCTAGTCAGAGATTAGCAAAGCAATCTTTCTCTCACAGTAATAACTTTTGGTCAAACTAACGTTCCGTCGCTTCTCCATTGTCAAACCAGCCACCGCTGAAATTGGAGACAGACACAAACAGGGTAGAGCAAAGTCTGGGCGAGCAGAGCCGATGCAACATCGCTTGCGAAGCAATATCTGGGAAATGATTGAAATGAAATGAGCTGGTTTGACCGTGGACGTGCAAGCAACAGCTAGTTTGAAATGCTCTAAAGTTATTCATGTATACCTTCTCTTTATTAATACCATTCTTCTGAATTGAAGACAGAAGTGAAAAAAGCAGGATAGATACAAGGCAGACACAATGGTTGCTACTGTGTGTTGAACCGTGTGTTTATAGGTTGTTTGTATTTTCAGACCAGCTCCATTAACAGGCCCCTTACAGAGAAACTCAGCAGGGTTCAGATGTGTTTTGTCTTACTGTTGATTCAAGCTGTGTTACTCTGAGGCGCCACAATCATCATGGGTGGCCATGTTGGGCCCTTGGCACAGCGCACATAAATGCTAACTTACCCTATAGTATATAGTATATAAATAAAAGATGTGTATGTGTAAAAGAAGTGTATGCACTGCATAATCACGTTCTTTACAAACCGCTGTTACTCTGCAGGAACAAACTTCTCAAACATTCATATTGTATGCAGAAAAGCACAAAAACAAGAGAAAAACGTGCTTTTGCTTATTGCATGTTTATATAACCTAAGCACAAATTCAAAGGGACATGCATACTCACTCATGCACACACACACACACACACACACACACACACACCTCCTGCTGGGCCGTAAAAACAAACCGCTGAAAATATGGCATTTGTCTTCTGATTAAACACTCACATTCCAGCAAACTGTGTTTGGCCTGCCAGGCAACAGCCGTCATGTTGACAGTCGGACGTGTCGTTTGTCCGGGTGATCTCTCATGAAGGGAAGCTTTATGGTACAGCCAGCTCCATATAATCAGCTGTAAATGGCCCAAGTGCTAACGAGAACGACGGCACCCTCCCTCCCTTCATACCAGCCAGCTGGGCCCCAGGAGTCAGGAAAGACGGAGACAACAGCTACAGAGGCCGTGAAGAAATGAGGAATGAAAGTGGGTTCAAAGATCCCCAAAAGTCTAATTTATTGACATATAATTGCAATACAGTTAGATCCACAATCATCCGTCTGGAAATTGTTTCACTGGAATGATGATGGCCTCTTGAATGTTAATTTGCTAAAGCTATGCATATGGGATAGTAAAATTAGCCGCCAAAATATACGAGGTTACCTAAAAGTTAGCCATACAAAATACCAAAAAAAAAAAGAAAATCAACCATCTAAAGTTATGGGCTGACAGTGATGGGTCATGTATTTCAAGAAGTGTTTAAACTCCTGTAATAAATCTCTTCCCCTATTTTCATTTAAAGTACAACTAAGAACAAAGAATATATGACCCTAAAGATTTTTGGGGATGAATAAATCTGAACCCTTTGTATGTGACGTCATGCTCCACTCACGCTAATTATGAACACCATGACGCAGGAAGAGCTATGCTGTGTAGACGGACAGCAAGCCAAACGCGTACGTGTTTGTTCGTGTTCGTGGTCTCACATACACAAAGTATCTTCACCAGCTAGCTGCAGTGCTAACCAGCTGTTCTTGCTAACATGTCAACACGATGATGACCCACATCACTTTCATTGGTTATTGACTGACCTAGCTAGCTACATATACCAAAAAGAAAGCTGTTCCCTTGATCATTTGACCTAACCCTCCTGTTGTCCTCGGGTCAAACTGACCTGTTTTACAATAACTTTCTATAACAGAACTATGACAAAAGAACGTTGAAAAAAGTAACAAATGCAGGAAAAAAAATCAACAAAAATATTCTTTTTTTTTTTAAATGCTGAAAAAGTGACCCAAAAAAATTAAAAAAAAGTGAAGAAAAATAACATCAAAAACATTGGAAAAAGCAACAACAAAATGTTAAAAAATAGACTAAAACCTAATTCAAAAAAAAAGAGTGTTTTAGAAGCCGTGTTTTACGATGCTAAAATCACTGATTATTTACATGGAGTCTGGTGGGTTTAGCGAACGCAATTTCGCGGATTTTATGTTTTAAAAAGGATCTTAATCTTTAACAGAAAGGTCGACCTCCTTAGAAATCCTTCCCATAATGTTGTCAGACACTTAGAATATTAATCTGAGTCGTTAGCAGCAAACGAGCACTTTTATGAACGTAAATACAAGCTGGACAACTTAACTATTAACTCCATGCAGCGATCTCGTTTAATACTGGATCACTGTCAAAGGAAAATATGTCTCAGTAGTTTTTGTCGTATCTGATCTCAATGAGCTGTTGCAGAAACAAGCCTGAGCAGTAAGCAAAGCTGTCAGTAGTTCAGTAAACATTACAACATTATGAAATATTGAGACTTTCTATCTTGAAATATTAGACTTTCTATCTTGAAATATTAAGACTTCTATCTTGAATATTAGGACTATAAGGATTTCTACTTGAAATATTAGGATTTCTATCTTGAAATATTGGACTATAAGGATTCTATCTGAAATATTAGGACTTTCTATCTTGAAATTAGGATATAAGGACTTTCTATCTTGAAATATTAGGAATTTCTATCTTGAAATATAGGACTATTAGGACTTTCTATTTTGAAATATAAGAATTCTATCTTGAAATATTAGGACTTTCTATCTTGAATATTAAGACTTTCTATCTTGAAATATTAGGACTATAAGGACTTTCTATCTTGAAATATTAGGACTATAAGGACTTTCTATCTTGAATATTAAGACTTATCTTGAAATATTAGGACTTTTATCTTGAAATTTTAGGACTTTATCTTGAAGTATAAGGATGGATTTTTTATCTTGAAGTATAAGGATGGATTTTTTATCTTGAAGTATAAGGATGGATTTTTTATCCTGAGGTGTAGTGGAATGGAGTAGGAAGTAGAAGCAGGGGTGGGTCTAGGATCAGACCTTGGGGGGCTCAGCCCCTAATAAGAACAGCTCTAGGTCTAGTGTCCCCGTTTTAAGTTTTACAAAAATAAAAACATGATTTGTTTTGGAGGTAAATACGCTTCTGAGCTGAAAATGTCCCCGGATTTTGTCTTAGAAATCTGGTCACCTTATCGTAGTATCCACCGGTCCAATATTAACATAAGATAAGAAGACAGCTAGATGTTGCAATTATGTGTGGATACTACTGATCATTTAGCTACACTCTTAATTTACTGCATGGATTAACGTGTGATAGATAAGTAATGACTGCACTTCCCAGAGCTGGGATGCATCCAGGTATCCTTTACAAAGTGGCATTGGCACACCCAGTGAACAATGGTACAGTATGTGGGTAGCCATGACGACCAAGTCCTTTAAAAACATAGCCTAAGTGTAATATAATCTTTACTTAAGTAAAGAATATATGTTAATACAAAATAAACCCGACATTGATGGCTTATCTTTGCCATTAGGAGGTACCTCCCCCCGCCGTTAGCGTAGCATCGCATACCTGTAACCCAGCTAGCTACAAAGAACTGGTACACTGCAAATTGTTTGGTTCTTACCAAGGTAAAAAAAAACAACTTAGATTTAGAAGTGTTAGATAAATTATCTCTTTTTATAAGTGAATTTCTTATTTTAAGTGTTCAACTTCACACTATAATTTTAAATCAAGCAAGCTTGTCACGTGAAATGATCTTGCTGCATGGACAGATAATTTCACTTGTTTTGAGTACCTTTTCCCTCAGATTTCTTCTTGTTTTTAGACAACCCTTTTTGCAGTGTAAGCATCCAGACTTTTCAAAGCTCTGAGATCAACACCAGTGTATGTGAATACCCCGTTTCCTGCATAGTGGTACATAGTGGTAATCCTGCTATCTCCATCTTCTCCAAATACCGCTCTTTGCGAGCACCTACCAGATGCCCTATCTCAACCGATGATGGCACGACAACTTGTTGTTTAATAGAAGAAGCCATAAAGAAGAAGGTAGTATTACTATTACAGTTTATTTAGTGTTATGTATTTTACACTGATTGAAACTTTCTGCTTGTCTACTACACTGTTTACACTGTTGTGCTTCCGGTGATTCTGCCGTCCGTCATGGCATCGTCACGTGGTCGTTGTCATGTGTTTGCAAAGGGTCTACATCCCTCATTTTTAATTCTAAACTCTGATGGATGTATGAGGACTATGGTTAACTGCTCCTCAGATCTCTGCAGGGTAAATCCAGACAGCTAGCTAGACTATCTGTCCAATCTGAGTTTTCTGTTGCACAACTAAAACAACTTTTGAACGTACACATGTTCCACCAAAACAAGTTCCTTCCCGAGGCTATTTTGCAGAGGCACTGGTATTGTGTCCGGGGCTTAGTGCCGCCCAAGACGATTGTGATTGGTTTAGAGAAATCCCAATAAACCATAGCACTTTTTTCTTTCATCACGTAATTCTGTGTGGACTAGCTAGACCCTCCTGCGCAGCGTTGTGGAGGAAGGTCTGTCAATGTGAGACTAACCTGATTATGATTGCATCTTAAGTAACTAAACTATACTTTCTAAAAAAGTAATCACATTACTGTAACACATCACTTAGTGAGTTTCTGCCCAACACTATAATAGAGTGCAGGATGAGTTACTGGAAGCCAATAAAATGAGTATGACTCATCTTCAAAGAGCTAGGAAGAACAAAGAGAAAAATCATTGAAGATCTGACCAGAGATTACAATAATATTAAATGGGATGTAATCCTGTAAACCTACATGTGTTCAGCAACATGGTGTTATAAAATATCATATCGTGTTTTATTGTCTCCTTAATCTCTAATTCATCTTTGTCGGTTTGGCACAAGAAGAAACCAATAACTGCATATACAGTCCCGGATGTCCATATTTTGTCAATTACATTTTATTCATCCATCAATGTTATTGGTCACCCTTTATGACTGTCAGTGGGTTTTACAAATATTTGAACAGTGACGAGGCGATTTTGTATGACTTCGCTTGCAATTCTTTTGTTTTATTTTCTGAAAAACAGCCTTATGCTAAAAACACTAACCCCCCTGATGACCAAGCGAAAACAGGGTTTTAGAAATATTTGCAAATTTCTTTAAAGACAAAAACTGATCACATTGAAATATTTAGACCCTTAACTCAGTACTTAGTTGAAGCACCTTTGGCAGCGATCACAGCCTTGAGTCTTTTGGGGTATGAAGCGACAAGATAGCGTCAGATACCACTGAAAAAGCCCCCTTCAGGGTGTATGTATGTAGAACGCACCTGGCAGAGGAGCAGCTACGCTGCGCTAGAAGGTGATGAAGCATTAAGAGCGACAACGGTAGCAAGTAGTATGAAAAGCCAGAAATTCCATGTAGGGAAGCTGGTACTTCTTTTCCTAAACCGACCTGTGGATATCTTCTTTTCTTTAACCCAACTGTCCCGTTCTTCTTTTCCTAAATCCAACTTAACTTTGTTCATTTTGTCCCGTTCTTGTCCCGCATGTCATAGAACGTACCTTTTTTAAACCCAACCACAATCTTTTCACAAACCTTAGACACAAGATTATAGTAGATTAGATTACAGTAGATTACAGTAACTGTTTTTGAATGGTTTTTCTACCCTGTTTAAGCCCTTAGGTCATCTAGGTCACCCTGATAGGCGTCTCCCTCCCAATGGGCTGGCTGTTGACAAAAAATGCATTTACTTTCAGGTTTATTTTAAAATGGAACCAGTTGTCAACCTGGTACTTCTTGGGACGCTTTTATTTTCTTCTATGCTGCCCTGGCCCCATCAGTTGATCACTGACCAACTTTGATTGTAGGCTACGCCTCCCCACCCTTTTATCGCTATTGTGCCACAATCCTGTCTGTTTTTGTTTTGTGTTTTACATGTTCTGTGTGTTGAGGGACTCAAGTTTGGATGCACTATTGTTAGGAATTAATGAAATGAGAGGCAAGGTGCTTTTCCACATCTGTCATCATTTACAACACAGCTTTTTTGATAATGAGTGATGATACATTTTTAGTCTGGGAATGTGGTGAACACCCCACAAGCGCGCTAGCACTCTGACCCCACTTAAAAAAAGATTTTTTGACATTGCACTACTACAGAAGACACGTTTGCTACAGGCCGATACCAGCCGTCTTGCTAACAGATTTGAATATACGATTACGATTGCATCCTCCTCAGCAAGCTCCAAAACAAAAGGAGTGGCCAAGTTTTGTCCTCTCGGTCAGACAATACAGGCAGAATTGTGATTTTTACAGTGGAATATTGTACAAGGAAAATTGCACTTGCGTCAACCTATGCCCCAAATGTTTTTGATTGCGGTTTCTATGGTACACTTACCAATCAAATGCTGGAGTTGCCAAACTGTTCTTTTGTTGTTGATGCTGACTTCAATACTGTATGGGACCCAAATATTGACCGGTCAACCCCAAAGGTCACGAGTGTCCAGGCTCAAGCCACGAATGCTTTGAAATCATGGGCCAGCAGCTTGGGTATGGTAGATATTTGGCGTGTGGTTAATCCCACTTCTTTTTCTCAAGTAGACATAAATCTTTTTGCGTCTTCTGAATTATTTTTTTCAATTGACAAAGCAGTGCTGCTCCCAATGGCACTCTCCAACCATAAGGGAGTTTTTTGCTCCTTCACCCCGGACCTACTGTCTCAGTGTGCTATTAGATGGCGCTTTAATCCCTCTCTACTGAAAAATGAATCTTACATCACTCAGTTCATAGCAAAATTCCAGATATTTGCAGACATTAATGTCGGCTCTGTAGAAGACCCCAGGACATTGTGGGATACAATAAAGGGTTTTATTAGGAGCAATACCATACTATTCTGTTCTAATATGCGCATCCATGACCACAATAAAAGGCCACTGTAAAATATAAAGTTTCACGGTTTTGGAGGGGGGGGTCCAAAAACCAGTCAGTATCTCAGGTTAGGGTTAGAGAGAGAAATAGAGAAAGAAAGAGGGATGAACCCTAACCATAACACCAGATACTGATTGTCTTTCAGATCCCCCCCCCCCCTCCCCCCTTGAACCCCCCAAATACAGTAAAACTGGATATTTTAGAGTGGCACACCTGTGCAATAATCATGCTGGCATCTTGATATGCCACACCTGTGAGGTGGATGGATTATCTCGGCAAAGGAGAAGTGCTCACCAGCACAGATTTAGACAGATCTGTGAACAATATTTGAGAGAAATAAGTATTTTGTGTACATTTGAGTTCAGCTCATGAAAAATGGCCGATGGGGGAAGCTATAATTTAGTTCAGTGTATAACGTCGCAGCATTTACAGTCAAAACCGTCACTGCAAAAAGATAGACATAACTTACATTTTTTGACAACTACAAGTTTGATTAGGCAGGTACACAAGTCAAAACAATCACCAATGATATTTGTGATTTCTTACCATAACTTACCAAAAAACTTAATTTCAATTTAACAAAACAACAACACCAAGAGACACACAGTGCAAAGATAGTCTGAACTTAAGTTACCCAGGCTTCCTTTCAAAATGTGGAAAAGTCATTTGGACAGGAACATTTTCAGTCTATTCAGAGGAAGAGGAAGCCATGGGTGCGGAGCTCCGGTGGGTAGAAAGTTTCCAGTCACTAAACTTACCGCGCATAGGTGTGGCTAGCTTCTTGAATTGTTGACTTCACGTTCAGCCATGCAAATCTTATTAAATGAGCTGAGCTGCAATGGCACAAACGGGTTGCTGTTAACAAGGCTGAGAGCATCTGGTAAAAGTAAATCTTTACAAGCCCCTAACACACAGACAGAGCAGCACAGTGAAAAAGACACCTTAAACAGAGATAGGAAGAGGATGGCTTTATGGGACAGCTGTGTAACCCTAGAGAGCAGGAGGAAGTGTTAAAGGATGCTACTGAGGCATGTTGACATCGGCCGTCATCCCTGCCTTCATGTTGCGTTTGGTAGAAGAATAGTAAGTTTACTAGTAGATTTCTGCTGTGAACGAAGCACAGAATTAGAAGTTTGAAATATTAATAATTTTACATGGACACTACCTGTTTTGATTGGCAAGCTAGGACTCACATTTACTAAAATCACTCATAGTTTCTGAAGAAAAACGTGCTGGATTGTCACTGCATACAAGAATCAGGTCATCTATTTTACTGACAATGTGTGAATTAAGTTGTATCACTAAGAAAATTCATGAATAACTAGTTCTTCTACTGTCTTTTTGTTAAATGAAAAAATGGTGCAGAGAGAGATACACATTATAGGTGAGAGAGTGCGATATCAAAAACGTAAAAGGAAGTGATGTAACAAAAATGTAGGAAAAAATGATAAATTTTGACAGCATAGTACCAGACAAAAACCTAATATGGTAAATTAGGATGTTGGTTGAGGTGGATCTGAGGTTGCTCGGGTAATCACCATGGAGGAACATGTAAAGATGAAGCATTTTGTCTCTAAATTTTGACCTGAGAAGATGAAATCCAAGTGTTTTTTGTTATTTCTTTAAGTGACCATTTGGACCACCTTGTCACTGTCGACAAATAATGCTTGCACTGTCCTAAAACACACCCAAACTGTCTTTCGGAATCAAACTGCTTACAAAGCCGTGCTATTTGTCATCATTGCTGAATATCTGAAGCAAGCATTTCTCCCCGTGAGTGCTGCTTGTAAAATATCACAACTGCCTTGCGACTGTAGAGTTTAACGGCTTTAAAAGCAGTGTGTGTCTGTCTCAGTGTGTGTAAATGGACTTGTGTTAAAGCCAGCATGGGCTGCTGCCTGACTGTGCAAGCACCTAACCTCAAAAAAACCACACATTAACAGGATACCTATTTGCATAGCAGACATAATTCAAACCATAAAAATGTTTGTCATCCTCAAGGATGGAAAGTCACTAACTTCAAGTATTTTAATTACTATGATTATGCATAAGTTTTTTTCTAAGTACTGTGAGCCTAAAAGTCAAAAACATGTTTTGCATTTCTATAGGTTTACTTTCCAACCCAAGCAATCTTACTGTTATTGTATTTGAGTTGTTTTTAAAGGACCATACCGCTGTTTTGCATGTTAAAAATCAGTTGTACTTTACATTAGGGGTAACAGAAAATAGGGTAGTGTCTTAGTATTTTTTTCAACATTTCCATTTATTTACATGCACAATGAAAATCAAGCTGCATACAGTTGACATCATGCCATTGTATTGTGTAAAATGATGTCACTTTGGAAATGATGAAATATAAGTTGGTCATTATACCCTAAATCAACGGGCAAAGGAAAAAAAACAGATTGATACACATTCTTGAAATTATTAAAATTCTTTTATTAGGATAACCCTTTGAGATGTACCATCTCGTTTTTCGAGGGGGTCCTGAACAAGATACCACAAAAAACATTGCACATACACAAACAAGATAAGCAAAAATTCAAAAAAGACTAGTTATATCAAAAATAAAACACATAGAGCTTACAATTGCAACCGAATAAGTAACAGGGAAAATTATCATTCAGAGTATAGTCAAGCTTTACTGTAAAATATCAGTGAGATTAATTGGTTCAGTAAAGAGAGAAGAGTGAGGAATGAGATCGAATTAAAGGGTGTTAAAGTCTGCATGTAGAGATAGAATGAAAGTGAGTTGCCTAGGCATGTTCAAACAGTCTGAAAGATGAAATGGAGCAAATATTTACTGGAAAGTCAATCCAGTCAGAAGGTGTACCGTATGTCTTAAATGATGAGTGAAGGAACCAAAAACTGTTTTAAATAAAAAAGATAGTTGAAATGAACACACTTAAAGACAAATTGCAACCACTGAATCTTTCTTCTTATATATGGTGTAGGCAAGTCAAGACGTTCATACATTGTGCAATGATGAGTTGTGAATGAGCACTTCATAATAAATCTACGCTCTATTATACACTATGGTAAGAGGAGCAAGAGAGTTATTGGAAACATTGCAGTACACAAAATTTTCTGACACATGAGCTGGTTTCATGCTATTCCACTGATTTACATCTGGTGGCAGTAATGCGCCAAGCAGCGTAGTAACGTGCCAACAAGGTAAGGAAAGGAAAACTGACATGACGCCATACCTTTAACCCTGCATAACAATGCAGGGTTTAAAAAAAGTCTTGTAGCGATGGATACATGATATGTGACATCGCACCTTGAAGTTGTGGGTGCATGGGTGGACTTGCTTGGATTCTTAACTTTGGTAGTTCTAAACTCCTGATGGACCTGTTCTCAGTAAAGTAAATTGGGATCAACATGTAGGCTAAGAAACACCAGCACTTAAAGTCGGACAGATGCTTTGAACCAGATTAAGCCCAATTTCCAATTCTGTCAAATTTCTGTCCGATTGGTCGTTGCTTGACATGCAATCTAAGGCAATTTAAATGTGTAGTGTGAGTTGACAACATACAAGATTAATAAGGACACAGTGTCTGACCAGCTTGAGTTAACTAAACGTTTTTGTAATGAGAAATACCCTTACTGTAATGCTTAACTTTCCAGCTCTGTGACACTCTGTCCAGGCATGGCTGTGCTGATGTCTCTACACCAGCACATGATACAGTTCGGTGACACTTTATGACCATCTGGCGACTTTTGGAATAGCCAATATTTCTTTGGCGTGATTCTAACTCAAATTCTAATGTGTCCAATGCTCCCTTGTGTTCAGTTCAGGGCTATGGAAAAGTTTGCAGGTTTAGGCAGCTGTAGTTGGAAGAAAACCTCCGGGACCGAACAGCGCTGGCTCACAAGGAACACTGGGTGCGACTCACCTAAGCGAGTGTTTTCTCAACTGGACTCCAATATGGGAGACTCAGCACTAAATAAAGCACTATCCCAGATGTATGCTGCGCATCAAGCATTTTGATTGCTGTCCATAGGACACGGCGCCCAAATGGCCGTGGATCCGATGGCTTTCCAGTGGCTTTATGACTTGAGATCTTAATAAAGTGTCTGAATGACTTACCAGCTCTCTTATTCGTTTTTATTCAATTTACTGGGGGAAGGCGAGCCCTCTCTGACTGCTCTAAGGGATCTGCCTTGAAGAGCTTTGCAGTTTTTTTTGCCTTTGAAGAATCCTTACAGCAGGGATTTTCCCACTACAATTCATCACTGTATGTTTTCTGTGTGTGTGTGTGTGTGCGTGTGTGTGTGCGTATGTGTGTATGTGTGTGTGTGTGTGTGGCCTTAACCGTCATTAGTGGGGATTTTGCCCGCTCTTTGAGGTGGTGATCTGTTTTGTTTAAATAGGTGAAAACTCAGATTAGTTCTGAATTTCCTCCACACACACTATAGGACTCATTTTCCCATAGGGCCCTGCAGATCATCATGCAGCAGACCACTATTTCCCTGGATGTGCGGTTGGTCTGCATGTGTGCATTTAAAGAACCCCGGAGATGAGGTCACGCTGGGAACGCAGACAGCACAGTGGCCCAGCAGTTACACACCACTGTCAACAAGAAAACGGAGTCTGATCAGCTGGTCAATGTTAAAGAGCCAAGCATTTCCCTGTAAAGTTAGTGGAGACCTAAACTGAGCTAAAAAGAAAGATTGATCATAGACTAACAATTGTTGGTTTTCAAAGAACGTAACTCCTAATGACTGTTAATGTAAGTAATTGTATCACTTCCCCCTAGAGGCAATACAGTTGATGCTGCCGAGCCAGATGGTAACCATCTGAGAATCACTGGAATCTGTTTGGAAAAGGGCAGGCGATTAAAAAAAAAATACCTGGCATGTGATTGGATTAACCTTCAGCCTATCCGTCTGCCATTGTTGTTTAACACACCTAAACCACGCCCGTAACTGCCAGTAGCTCCTCACCAGACGCTGATTGGTTTGGTTAGCTTGTAGTTCAGACACGAATGCACTACTTAAAGCCTACTCTCGCTTAGCCAGACCCTCCTCCACAGCGCTGCGGAGGAGGGTCTGGCTAGTCCACATAGCATTCCAGGATCTGTGGTTTATTGGCATTTCTTTAAACCAATCATAATCGTCTTGGGTGGTGTCGCTGAAAAATAGCCTCAGGAAGGAACTTGTTTTGGTGGAAAGTGTGCGTTCAAAAGTTGTTTTAGTCGTGTAGCAGAAAACTCCGATTGGACAAAAAGTCTAGCCAGCTGTCTGGATTTACTCTGCAGAGATCTGAGGAGCAGTTAACCAGAGTCCTCAGAAATCCACCAGAGGTTAAAATGCCAACACAAAGAAAGCCCAAGGTAACGGATATCCGGCCTAAAGTAATGACATCCAAGGGAATTTCCATCGGCGATGGAGCAATCCCGGAAGTGGAACGTCAAGGGTAAAGACAACTTAAAGCTTGACAAGATGTTTTTGTGTGATATGTGATATCACGGGAATCCAGTGGCCATGCAAGGGAAATTAAGTGTGGCTTTTGACAGAAGAAATAACATTAATATAAAATAATATAAATGCATAGTTTAATTTACAAGCAATAAACACATCCTTTTTCAATTCAGGACATTCTCCAGTTTTGCTGCTGCAGCCTTACTTGGTCTGGTAGCTTTTTTAACAAATGTTATCCTACTTTCCACACTTACTTATATTGATATTATCGCGATAAAATTGAAATTAGTCAGTTTGCTGATCTTCTTTTCTCTCCTTGTGATACTGTCACGCCATTGTTTTAACCTTTACCATTATACCTTAATTGCTTACCGTAATGCCCCGCACTTTGCTGAAAATGTTACTGCTAAAGGCCATTTTTGCATCAATAAAAGCAGAACAAAGATCTGTTGTTTTCACCAGCAGTGAAAGAAAAACACAGTTATATCCAGTTGGCTTGCTGGCTCAGCCTTTTAACTTTATTGCCCCTGATTGGTTTGTGGTAAGGCACAAAGAACAACATGGAAAGTGAAGAGATAAAAATGAATAAACGTGCCTGTATGATCTGGCAAGCAGTTGTGAGTTTTACAGTACATTCCAAAAATACTGCGTCCCGTGTCTTTATTTCAAAGGGAGGCTTTTCTCCAGACATGGTTGACAATTTACAACCGTGGGGCTTGCTTTAGGTTCTTTGTGTCCTATCTTACACACTTTCATTCACACACATACCTTTGTGGAGTACCTCTACAGAGAAGGTTTTTGCCAGGGAACCTCAGATGCTTTCATGTGCTTAAGTCACGTCTATCACATTGACCTTAATTGGTGCAAGCGCAAGAAACAACAAACACGTCCTGAGTGCTGCAGAGACAGGTCAGGCCCGAGGGGGAAGCAAATACGCATCAACATAACTGACGGGGAGAAGAGCGTGGACGCTTTGGGACATATGAAACCGGTCTCTCTTCTATAGGATAATGTGTTGTGAAGAGCTGACCGCAAAGTTTCCCAGAGCTGCTACTGTGTGAAAGGCATGCAGGCAGTGGATTATAAGGGAACATAATTTGTGTGCACACGTTCTCTTGTGCAAGGTTTTGCTTTTTTCGGGACTTCGATCTAAATTAGACACAGTATTTAGATTCCAATGAACCTTTAATTATGTGCCGAAGCTGGACCTTTGAAATGAAAACGTCACAAGTCACCGCAGTGTATACCAAACAGGCAAACACCAATCAAGACCAGCGAGGGTGTTAAAAGGTTGCAAACAAACAAAAAGAAAAATGAGCTAAATGTCCACCTCCACATGGTTTCCCCCCCCTATATTTTTTTTTCTTTTCTCCTCTTTTGACAAAAACAACTCTGTTGGTCCCTGGAAAAGCAACAGCAGCTTTTAACCCTCCTGTTGTCCTCGGGTCAAATTTGACCCGTTGACAAAAAGTTTCCATGTCAGAACTATGAAAAAAGAATGTTGAAAAAAGTGACAAATGTTGGAAAAAGCTACAAAAACACCCCCCAAAAAAAAAAATCCAAAACATTGCCAAAAGGTGACAAAAACTTGTTAAAAAATTGGAAAATGTGAAAAAAATTAAGAAGAAAAAAATGGAGAAAAAAAAAAAAAATCACAAAAACATGTTTAAAAAAGCTCCTGCAAATTTGGAATAAAATTGACAAAAACGTCAAAGTGTAGAAAGAGAACAACAAAATGTTGAAATTTCAACCCAGAAAACACAAAGTTGCTTGGTCAACTGGAACACAAGGGTTAAAGACAGCGTTTTGGGGTTTGTCAAGAGGACAGCTAAAAACTGAACTGTTTGATAATATGTCGCATTATAAGTTGATTGTAAAAACGTTAGTGATCTGTCAACTTTTCTGTCAACTTTTATCATAAGTCACAAATTTGTGGTTATCGTTTAGGACTAAAAACTTTCTTAACTATGCCATTCCCATTAGCCTCAGTAATACAGTTCATTGTGTTTAGTGCTAATTAGCAATGCTACCACACTAAACTAAGCTGGTGATGTCAAGCACTAAGTATTATAACATTAGCTTAAAGCACCACTGTTCACATTAGCTTAAAGCACAGCTTCACAGAGGCGCTAGCATGACTGTAGACTCTAACCTTTTCCCACCCGATGAAGTGTCACGTTCAACATCACAAACGCGCAGGATAACAGTACTTACTAGAAAGAAGCATGGAGGCCAGTGAAAATGTTACCGTGGTCACTTCTTTTTTATATCTGTAATTATTTGGTCTATATTTCCAACTCGGTGCCAACCAATTTGGAACAATGTTCAGAACTTCAACGGAATTTCAACACGTGTCGTGTGGAGCTTTATTTGTTTCTTTATTACATGTGAGAAGATAAATGATCTGAGAGAAAGAAAAATAATGTTTGACAGAAAAAGTGTGCATACCAACAGCAAAAAAGTAATATTTGAGACTTTAAAACTTTTTAAACATATTTCAGAGAAAAATAATCTCTCTCAAAATGCCTATTTAAACTCTCAAATAGATGTTTTTTGCTATCAGTGTGCCTGGAGCTCACTGCCAGTGTTTCAGTTTGACTGTTAAAAAGTGTTTAGATAAATAAAAGGTATTTATTAAGAAGTGGGCTGGCTGCTAGTTAGCTAACGCTAGCTTCCGCGCTCAACTAAGGCGGCGCATCTAAGCCGCTGACAATGGTGTAATGATTCAGATGGACTCCCATGACAAGACGGTGCTCACCCGACTGGCCAATAGGAGCGTGGCCCCGCCCATGGCGTTATTTTCACATGAGAGAAAAATCCTGAGACGAGAGCAAAGAATTGCATCGAGAGCAAAGACTTTTGAGAGATTTTGAGAGCGAGAACATTTTGAGAGAACTTTTTTTTACACTGATGACAAAAAACATATATTTGAGAGTTTAAGTAAGTATTATGAGAGAGATTTTTTTTCTCAGAAATCATTTTTAAAATAATAATAGTATTATTATTGTTTGCTATTGGTATGAAAACTTTTTCTCTCAAAATGTTTTACTTTCTCTCATGTAATAAAGAAACAAATCTAGCTCCATAGCGTCATAGCATTGCGCCGGAATAGGGTACAAAATAGCATGTCTACCCAGTTTTCTACTTTCTGTTACTGCTGATCAGAGCTGGAGCCGATAAAAGCTAAGGGTGGGAATCACAAAACCCAGATGTTAGTAGGGATTTTGTCCACTGCTGCTACATCAATAAATGCACTGACAGTTCAAGTTAATCTTGAAATAAACCACAGATTAGACTAAATGTTCTGGAGACAAGTCAGTTGTGTACAGTATATGTTTTTTACACAAATCTATTTAAGTCCTATTGTGTACGTATGTGTGTGTATGTATTGCAGCATGAAGTCAGTAGTCTTCATGTGCAGAAATAGGACAGGCAGCTTGATGTGATTGAGTGATTGTCTTGGGAAAGCATGAGTGGAGCAGCTTAGTTAAGTGTTTGATTCACACCTTCAAACACCCACACCACACTGTAAACACACACAAACACACACAAACACTCCCTCTCCCACCATTCCTGGCATCAGTTGAAGCACTACCGTCATTAAGTTTGTGTGAATTTTGACTGGCCCCTCGCCTTGCTTATTAAACATTCATAGGAAGGTGACTACTCTGATGTACAAGTTCCCTTAGCTTATTTGTGTGTGTGTGTGTGTGTGTGTGTGTGTGTGTGTGTGTGTGTGTGTGTGTGTGTGTGTGTGTGTGTGTGTGTGTGTGTGTGTGTTTGTTTTCTATGAGGCCTGCATCCTGCAGTGATCGCACAGTGTTTCATCTACTAACAAAGAACCAGTGTTCAACACGTTACCGTACCACACTGTGTAGAAAAGCAGTTGTCTTTGCGCTCTGCGGCAGAACATGTATTTCTTCATGTATTTATTCTGCAAGAAATATCAAAGTTCTTTACTGAGTTTAAAGCTTTATATCTGTCAGCCATTTAAACACAGAAAAACCCTGTGAGTATGCCTCAGAGGAATAAAACAAAATGTTACCATCTTCTAAAGCAGAGCCGGTTCTGGCCCTTTGGTTGCCCTAGGGGAGATTGAGTTTTGCCCCCCCCCCCCTTGCCAGATCTTCACGTCCCTGTGTCAGCGATAGAGTAGCAATGCATGTTAATTTTAGTTTCTAGCCTGCATATAAGTACGATGACACCAACATTTGGTCTAATCATAACTGGTCTGGCAATCCAAAGAATAGTGTTTTGTTTCCAGATTTGTGTGCATGGTCACTTCTGATGTGGGAGTCTGGGGGTCCACCCCCTGGACATTTTGAGCATTAAATACTTATTCATATACCCCTATTTCTACCTCAATTATTCTGCTTATGTCCAAAACTATGTGCACATTCAAAATATATGTCATCTTTGTTCTCTGAGATTCAGAGGAGATGATATTTTTCAGAAAAATGTCAAAATAATCCACCTGCACCAAAGCCTGCTGTGCATTACGTGACTGCTCTGCTGATCCGGTAGATCTCAGACCTCCTGACAGACACAGAGCCCCGTTTGAGATGCTGGTTTTTGAATTCCCAGTTTAGGGAATTAGCTGAACACTGCTCTACATCGGAGGTGAAAAAAATAAAAAAATAAAAAGAACTACGGCAGAAATAGGGACCCATCTGCCGCAGCAAGCCCACAGCAGAGCGCGTCCATTAAAAACCTGAAGCTGCACAGACCACGGAAGGTGGGCCGCAGCAGCTCCGTGGCCTGTGCCGCTGCTCGTTTTTGTTTTTACAGCGAGAGTGGACACTACACAGGTCTACTACAGAGATCTGTGTGTTTGAGTCTGACCCATAGACTGGAAACGTCACGTCATTTCTAACTAAATCATTATTTTTAAGTTTTCCCCCAATTAGGAAATGATAATCCGGTTGATAAGTAAATGTGTGAAGGGGTGCCCTAGGATGATCACGTTTAATGAACATGTTTTATTTCGCTTGTCAATCTATTATTAATGGGAAATAGACCTAAGGGTGACACGGCACCCCCAACACATTTGACACCCTAGGCAGTCGACCCTGTTGTCAAGGAATGTTGAATATTTTTTCAAGTACAAGTGTTTTTTTATGTATACATTGTTTATGGTGAAATGTATTATACTAATAAACACTTGTCAAATATGGCGTCTGTGAGCATTTTCTTTTGACACCAGATTACACGCACACACAAGGCTATGTTCACCACAGGAAATGGATATTGAGGTCTAACTTTCAAAATAAAAGTAGACGTCAGTGATCCATGCCTTCACGGATTCCTTGATCCTATTTCTACATTTGATTGCCACCTCAATTAAAAGCAAGGGACAGTAGGTACAGTCGCATTGCACTTCCCACCTAACAAAACTGCCCCGCCACTTAACTCACAATGTCATGATTCCGTTGTGATTAAATCAAAAACACTGAGCAGAGCCTATAGCAAATGGCAAAAAAAAGGGACCCGATTGTCAGGGTCGGGTTTGTACCCGACAGCATGCAGAACAGCAACATGCAGGATTAATTAACTAAAGACCAAACTATTAATTCTCCAAGGAAAACACACTTGACATCTGAAACATGCAGCACAACAAATGGACAAAGAACTCAAACAAGAGACTGGTAAATATACACAAGCAAGCAAATCACGAGACAAGGCACAGCTGGAGTGGGCAGGGAACTGGAATAAGGAGGTAAACGCTGATTGGGTAAGAACACAACCACGACAGGCAACACAAAGGCAGGCTGACGAGGCTAGACTAAGAACAGGTGTACAACGAAAGACATGCTGGGCAGGGCTACAGGGACACACTTGCACACAGTGCAAGCACTGAAAACTCAAATTTAAGAAATGGAACAAGGAACATGAAACCCTATAAAACTCAAAATTAGTCCTCTAGAGACTTCGAGTAAACAGTAAAGACAACTTAAATATATGTCACACTGACAGTGTTTACATCAGCATTTAAACAACAAAAAGTTTGAAGGCCTCGAGCCAGAGAGCAGGACCGTGACAGCAAGCATAGTCAGACATGATGTGAATAGATCCACAAGACCACATTCAAAACCCTGAAAAGACCCAAACAGAGGGAAAACAAAAACAATGGCAGCAGCATGACTCTAGAGTCAGGGAAACAAAGTGTCTCCTCTGTGCTCTCTGACCAAGGTGGGAAGTCTGTAGAAGGAAAGTTAACCCTCTCCTTGAGTTCATGTTTATTGAGAATGAGAACCAGGAAATGAGTCGCCGGAAATGCAACGCTGCCAAGCCACGGATGAGTAACCTGCGTCAGTGCGACGTGTAGTTACATTTTTGTGTACGTCAGGCTAAGGCGTAGTGTTGATATCTTCACTTACCTCGTATACCCACGGTGTCAATTTAAAGCAGAAGCATAAATCAGAAGTAATACATGTTATTTTTCCTGCAATGATAATAAAACACCATGCTGATACTGAGTCAGTGTGTCAAATAGCACACTTCAGGACTTACACTTGTTATTTCCACTACATAGTGCGTTCACACTG